>NW_019154105.1:19675408-19707350 GCF_002288905.1 Enhydra lutris kenyoni | reverse complement strand
TTCCTTTGCCTTTGGAGACATATCTTGAAAGAAGTTGCTGTGGCTGATATCAAAGAGGTTACTGCCTATGGTCTTCTCTAGGATTCTGATGGATTCCTGTCTCACATTGAGGTCTTTTGTCCATTTTGAGTTTCTCTTTGTGTACGGTGTAAGAGAATGGTTGAGTTTCATTCTTCTACATATAGCTGTCCAGTTTTCCCAGCACCATTTATTGAAGAGACTTAGAGAGGAGAAGGGAGTTGGGGGAAATTGGAAGGGGAGGTGAACCATGAGAGACTATGGACTCTGAAAAACAATCTGAGGGGTTTGAAGTGGCAGGGGGTGGGAGGTTGGGGGAACCAGGTGGTGGGTATTAGAGAGGGCACAGATTGCATGGAGCACAGGGTGTGGTGCAAAAACAAGGAATACTGTTATGCTGAAAAAAAAAAATCTGCAAAGAAAAAAATATTATAAAATGAATAATCCATTTGGGGGTCAATTCCATGTGCTTGATAATGGCATGCCATTTATCAGTGGGTAATTCCTTACCTTCTGTGTTGTTTTCTTCTAAATAAATTGCAAGTCATTAAAAAAAAAAACAAAAAAAAACAGAAAAAAAACCTATTCTGCTTGAAAACTCTATTCAAAAATAAAATTCTTTCTGAATAAAGATATATATATATATATATATAATACATTTATAATATATATAATATAAATATTTAATTTAAAAATATATTTTTATATTTTGGGGATAGAATTTTTAAATATAATCCTCAAATGACAGTTTGCTTTGGTTTTCACAGAATAAAACTCTAAAACTTAAAAAAGAAAAAAAAGGTACTAAACATATCACAGAGGTTCTACCCTCATGACTTTAAACCTAAGCACCTCCCAAAGGCCCCACCCCCAAATAATCATCACACTGGGGATTAGGGCTTCAACACAGGCCAAATAAATGTTGCTTTGATTTGGCAAAAGTCTTTTAACAGCTTGATGATTTCATGATCCATCTCTTTCTCTGTCAAGCTTGTTTTATTATAAATTTGGTAGCTGTGCATGCCAATCTTTCCTGGAAGGGGATGTGTAAGGGATTGTTGCTCCTATCCTTTAAATTCTTACAAGATACTTTTCTCTTTCAGAAAAAGAAAATTGATAAAAATCTAACCAGAAAGCTGAGTAAAAAAGAGCAGTAACTGCCTTTCATATGGCACATAATATCCTATCACCCTTTTTGCTCAAATTTTATTTATATTTTTTACTCAACTCTCCTTTGTTAACTCTCTTTCATGCCCCAGTGGGGATAATACATAAAATTAAAAATATAAAGACACATTCAGTTTTCAGTTCTGTTAAAGTGACAGTACAGAAATCTTTGTATGATATGGGTTTGTTGCTATTTACAGCCTGCCAAATTTTGAAAAATTAAGTTTATAGCCTAAAGGTTTTTCTTTAAAAAAAAAACTCTAGGGACGCCTGGGTGGCTCAGTTGGTTAAGCGGCTGCCTTCGGCTCAGGTCATGGTCCCAGCGTCCTGGGATCGAGTCCCACATCGGGCTCCTTGCTTGGCGGGGAGCCTGCTTCTCCCTCTGCCTCTGCCTGCCACTCTGCCTGTGCTCGTGCTCTCTCTCTCTCTCTCTCTCTAACAAATAAAATCTTTAAAAAAATAAATAAATAAAAATAAATAAATAAATAAATAAATAAAACTCTAATTTCAATAGTTTTTATAGTGCCTGCCTATGTATTATCATTTACAAAGATCATTTGAAGAGTTTTACTTTTCCAAGCTGTTCAAGATTTAAGCATGACAGTGCAGCAACAGATCTGTGGTAACTCATTAGATTTCCCCTTCTAATTAGATTCACTATGGCTGTTTATAGACTTTTAGGCACTTTTCAATACTAAATGACTTTCCATACATAGGCCAGTAAAGCCTCATGTCTTGAGGACTTTTCCAAAAATGGCGAGTACATAAAATAATCATTTGGAAAGCATAGAAAATAAGGCCAACGGGTCTCACTGGTTTGCATATGGTAAATTTTTCTAATTACTATTCTTTTATCTGCTTTTTGTCAACTGACAATTTTTCAAGATCTTTATCTCTCACTTGTCTACAATTTAATGAGAAAATTGACAAATAACATAGCAGTACTGTTGCAGCTTAACATCATCATTAATGTTCTTACTTTCTAGAGTATTTCTCTGTTAGACTATCTCCCCTGAGAATGATATCTTTGTAAATGCTTTTTTATTATAATCCTACAAACTATTTTTGAACAATAAACTCATTCTATATTTGGCTTTATACTTCAATTTGCTTTCCCAAACTCTAAGTAACTCTTTATATTGTTTCTTTCATCTCTTGCTTCATTTTCAGAATATCTATATTCACTTTTCCTTTTATAGCAGAGTCTGATAAGTCATTTCCTTTAAAAGTAGAATTGTAATTTAACTACTCTTAATATAGTATCCTTTTATAATATCTAATTTTCTAGATTTCAATACTTTGTTACATGTTATAGATGCCCTAATTCCCTTAACTTTCTCTAACTGAAGTGAAATTTCATTTCTCTGGTACTTAAAAATAATATTCTACTGTGTTAAAACAAAGTAATATCTGGTATAAAGCCTGTTTTAAAATTTGCAATCAGGCACATAATCATAAATATAATAACATATTTGGTATAGTAGACTTACCTACAATTTTATCCAAAATACCTGATTGAAAAGAGTATTACAAACAGTTGAAAAGCAGTCAGTATACAGAGTATCTTCTGAAGCTGTTCATGTTTTTCATACCATTGTCACAACTAAATAAGATATATTAGAACTGCATGTATATATTCATTATGTTATTTATTCATTAAGCAACAATTTATCCATTATGTGTCAGGCTTTGGCCTGTATTTGGGAGACGAAGGAGACATGGGACCAAGTTCCTCATAATAAAGGGGGAAAAAAGTCAATTAACCACCAGATACATGCATTAAGGGGATCAAAGGTGAAATAATAAGATTCAGGGGAAAAAGGAAGAAATTACAGAGAGTGACTAGGGGACTTCTGAGAGGAGGTGTTTACGAACCTTTTTTGAAAGAAGACACATTTGAGCTGAGATTTGAATAATAAATAAGAGACGGTCTTACAGGAATGCCTCCCAAACTGAGGAACAGATAGATTTAAGGTCCAAATCTAGCAAAAATTTGTCATGCTTGACTCTCAGAAAAAAAGCTGTGCAGTTGGAGCTTAGAGATTGAAGGCAAATAAGATACAACACAGTTGTTCTGGTTCTATCTGAAATAATACATTGTCTCCTCTAAATAGCAGGTCTTCAAACATTTGGTTATAAGGGACAGACTCCCAGTTCATTCTTCTCTTCGGGTACCAGATTAACGGACTAGTAATGGTTGAAAGACATTTGTTTAGCTGAATAATCTTGAAAGAAATTTAAAGAATGCTGCCTCCCTCACAGAGAGTTCCTGTGCTTTGCACCTGCAGAGTGATATTGTGAGTGGCTGAAATGGCCAGTTAAGTGGAAAAACTCTCAAGTTTGGAAAAGATTTTCATGGGACATACCTTAGGTTAAATGAAACTAAGGTCATGGAAGAATTTTGTACAATAGCAACGAATTCTGCAGGGGCAAGATCAATACCCAAGACCAGGTAAAAACAATCTATAACTGAGAAATGGTCAACAGAATGGACTGAGGAAAACCACCTCCAATATTACTAACTGCTGCTTTTTAATAAGTGAGCTTGTATCTTGCAACGTAGATCCCCTTGGGAGAAAAAATAGGGAAGGAAAAGATCCTTAAAGTTGAAAGTGACTGAGTGGGATTAACTCACATATCCAAGCAAATTTAGAAGACTGAAATCATACCAAGTAACTTTTCTGACCACCATGGTAAGAATATGGCAATCAGCAAAAGAGGAAACCTAGAAAATTTACACACATATGGAAACTAAACAATTTACCTCTGAACAACCGGGGGGTTGAAGAAGAAATCAAAAGGGAAATATATATATACCCAAACAAATCAAAGTGGAAATACAGACTACCAAAATCTATGGGATGCTGCAAAAGCTGTTGTGAGAGGGAAGTTTATAGTAATAAATGCATATATCCAGAAAATAGATATCAAATAAACTACCTAAATTAATAGCTTGAGGAACTAGAAAAAGAATAACAAACTAACCCCAAGGTTAGCAGAAAGAAAGAAACAACAAAGATCAGAGTGGAAATAAATGAAATAGAGACAAGAAAAAACAATAAAAAAGAATAGCCGAACTAAGAGCCTGTTAAATTGATAAACCTTTAACTAGACTACCTTAGAGAAAAAAGAAGACTCAAATAAAATAAAGAGGATACATTGTAACTGGCATCACAGAAATACATATAATCCTAAGAGACTACTACAAATATGCCAATAAATTGAATACCTAGAAGCAATAGAAAAATTCCTAAAAACATACAACCCACCAAGACTGAACATGAAGAAATAGAAAATCTGAACAGATGACTAATGAGTAAGAAGACTCATCAGTAATCAAAACTTTACAACACAGAAAACCCCAGATGGCTTCACTGGTGAATTCTTTTTTTTTTTTTTTTAAGATTTTATTTATTTATTTGACAGACAGAGATCACAAGTAGGCAGAGAGCCAGGCAGAGAGAGAGGGGGAAGCAGGCTTCCTGCGGAGCAGAGAGCCCCATGCGGGGCTCAATATCAGGACCCTGGGAATCATGACCTGAGCTGAAGGCAGAGGCTTTAACCCACTGAGCCACCCAGGTGCCCCTTCACTGGTGAATTCTAACATACATTTAAAAAAGGAGAATGAATGCCAATCCTTATCCAAGTCTTCCCAAAAAATTGAACAGTGGGAATATTCCCAAACTCATTCTACAAAGCCACCATTACCCAGATACCAAGCCAGATAAGAACACTGCAAGAACAGAAAATTATAAATTGGTATCCTTGATCAGTATAGATATAATTTTATTATTGAAGTATAGTTGACATACAATGTAATATTAGCTTCAGGTGCACAACAATGATTCAATAATTCCCTACATTACACAATACTCACCACAATAAGTATAGTTACAATCCATCACCATACAAAGTTATTATAATATTATTGACTACATTCCCAATGCTGTAATTTTCATCCCTCTGACTTATTTTATAGCTGGAACTTTGTACATCTTAATCCCTTTCACCTATTTAGATGATCCCTCTACCTCGTCCCATCTGGCAAACACCACTATTCTGTATTTATGAGTCTGGGTTTTTTTGTTCCTTTGTTTTGTTTTTAAATTCTATGTATATTGAAATCATATATGTCTCTTTCTCTGACTTATTTCATTTAACATAATACCCTTTACAAATCCATGTTGTTCCAAATAGTGGTATTTCATTTTATATGGGTAATACTCCATTGTGTGTGTGGTATGTATGTGTAAATATACACACATCCCTACATACCACATTTGCATTATCTATCCATCTATCAATGGCCATTTAGGCTGCTTCCATATCTTTTCAAATTAGTGCTTTTTGTTTTCCTTGGGTAAATACCCAATGGTGGAATTATTGGATCATATGGTATTTCTATTTTTACCTTATTTTGAGGAAACTCCATACTCTTTTCCAGAGTAGCTGCAGCCATTCATATTTTTACAAACAGTACACAAGGGTTTTGTTTTAACCACATCATCACCAATACATATTTCTTGTTTTGGGGTTTTGTTTTTGTTTTACTTTTTGTTACTAGCCATTCTGGTTGCTGTGAGGTGATATCTTCTTATGGTTCTGACTTGCATTTCCCTGGTAATTAGTGATATTGGGTATCTTTTCATGTGGCTGCTGGCCACCTATATATCTTCTTTGGAAAAATGGCTATTCAGGTCCTGTGCCCATTTTTAATTGGATTATCATTTTGGGTTGGATTTTTTGTTTTGTTTTGTTTTTTGGTTTATTGGTATTGAGTTGTATGAATTCTTTATATGTTTTGGATATTAACTCCCTGACAGATATATCATTTGCAAACATTTTCTCCTATTCAGTAGATTACCTCTTCATTTTGTTGATGACTTCCATCAGCATGCAAAAACTTCTACATTTGGTATAATCCTAATAGGTTATTTGTGCATTTGTTTCCCTCCCTAAGGAGACATATTGAGAAGAATGTTGCTAAGGCAATGTCCAAAAGATTATAGCCTATGTTTTCTTTTAGGATTTTTATGGTTTCAGTTTCTACATTTAGGTCTTTAATCCGTTTTTAGTTTATTTTTGTGTATGGTGTAAGAAAGTGGTCCAGTGTCATTCTTTTGTATATAACTTTTCCAGTTTCCCCACCACCATTTATCAAAGAGACTGTTTTTCCTTATTGTACATTATTGCCCTCTTTCTTATAGATTAACTGACCAAATAAGTGTGGCCTATTTCTGGACTTTCTATCCTGTTCCATGTGATCTGTGTGTCTATTTTTATGCCAGTACCACACTGCTCTGATTACTCCAGCTTTGTAGTGTATCTTGAAAACTGGAATTGTGATACCTTCAGCTTCTTCCTTTCTCAAGATTGCCTTATGGGGTGCCTGGGTGACTTAGTTAAGTGTACAACTCAGTCTTGGGGTCAGGTTCAAGCCCCATCAGTGAGCTCCACACTGGGTAAGGAGCTTACATTTAAAAGAACAAAACAAAACAAAACAAAAAACTAATTGGCTACTTGAATTTTTTTGTGGTTCCATATAAATTTTAGAATTATTTATTCCAGTTCAGTGAAAAATGCTATTGGTATTTTGGTAGAGATCACATCGCATTTGTAGATTGCTTTGGGTACTAGGGAATTTTCAAAATATTAATTCTAATCCATGCGTGCGGACTATCTTTCCATTTGTTTATATCATCTTCAACTTCTTTCATCAATGGCTCGCAGTTTTCAGAATACAAGTCTTTCATCTCCTTGGTTAAATTTATGCCTAGATATTTTATTCTTTCTGGTACAAGAGTTAATGGAATTGTTTTCATTTGTTTTTATGGTACTTCATTATTATTATATAGAAATACAATAGATTTCTGTGTATTAATTTCATATCCTGCAACTTAAATGAATACATTTATTACTTATAATAGTTTGTGTGTGTTTATGTATAATATCCAGTGCCTCATGAATAGCTACCCTCCTTAAGACCCACCACCAGGCTCACCCATCCCTGCACCCCCCTCCTCTCTAAAACCCTCAGTTTGTTTCTCAGAGTCCACAGTCTCTCATGGTTCATCTCCCCCTCAGATTTCCCCCCCTTCACTTTTCCTTTCCTTCTCCTAATGTCCTCCATGCCATTCCTTATGCTATTCCACAAGTAAGTGAAACCATATGATAATTGACTCTCTCTGCTTGACTTCACTCAGCATTATCTCCTCCAGTCCCATTCATGTTGATGCAAAAGTTGGGTATTCATCCTTTCTGATAGCTGAGTAATATTCCATTGTATATATGAACCACATCCTCATTATCCACTTGTCTGTTGAAGGGCATCTTGGCTCTTTCCATAGTTTGGTTATTATGGACATTTCTGCTATGAACATTGGGGTGTATATGGCCCTTCTTTTCACTACATCTGTACCTTTGGAGTAAATACCCAGTAGTGCAATTGCTGGGTCATAGGGTATCTCTATTTTTAATTTTTTGAGGAACCACCACAATGTTTTCCAAAGTGGCTGTATCAAATTGCTTTCCCACCATCAGTGTAAGAGGGTTCCCCTTTCTCCCCAGACACTCCAACATTTGTTGTTACTTGCCTTGTCAATTTTTGGTACCTCAATGTGGTTTTGATTTGAATTTCCCTGATGGCTAATGATGATGAACATTTTTCAGGTGTCTGTTAGCCCTTTGTATATCTTCTTTGGAGAAGTGTCTGTTCATGTCTTCTGCCCATTTTTTGACTTGATTGTCTGGTTTTTGGGTGTTGAGTTTGAGAAATTCTTTATAGATCTTGGATATTAGTCCTTTGTCTGTAGTATCTTTTGCAAATATGTTATCCCATTTTGTGGGTTGTCTCTTAGTATTTTTTGACTGTTTCATTTGCTGTGGAGAAGTTTTTTTTTTTATCTTGATGAAGTCCCAGAAGTTCATTTTCGCTTTTCTTTCTCTTGCTTTTGGAGACATGTCTTGAAAGACGTTGCTGTAGCTGATGTCGAAGAGATAACTGACTATGTTCTCTAGGATTTTGTTGGATTCCTGTCTCACTTTGAGGTATTTTATCCATTTTGAGTTTATCTTTCTGTATGGTGTGAGAGAATGGTCGAGTTTCATTCTTTTACATGTAGATGTCCAATTTTCCCAGCACCATTTATTAAAGAGACTGTATATTTTTTCCTGCTTTGTTGAAGATTATTTGACCATAGAGTTGAGGGTCCATATCTGGGCTCTCTATTCTTTTCCACTGATCTATGTGTCTGTTTTTATGCCAGTACCATGCTGTCTTGGTGTTCACAGCTTTGTAATATAGCTTGAAATCAGGCAATGTGATGCCCTTAGCTTTGTTTTTCTTTTTCAACCTCTTTGGTTAGGATTATTCCAAGGTATCTTATGGTTTTCAGTGCTACTGTAAATGGAATTGATTCTCTAATTTCTCTTTCTATAATTACATTGTTAGTGTATATGAAAGGAATTTATTTCTGTGCATTGATTTTGTATCCTGCCACATTAATGAATTGCTGTATGAGTTCTAGTAATTTGGGGGTGGAGTCTTTTGGATTTTCCACATATAGTATCATGGCATCTGCAGAGAGAGAGTTGACTTCTTCTTTGCCAATATGAATATCTTCTATTTCTTTTTGTTGTCTGATTGCTGTTACTAGGACTTCTAGTACTATGTTGAACAACAGAGGTGAGAGTGGGCATCCTTGTCATGTTCCTGATCTTAAGGGAAAGGCTCTCAGCTTTTCCCCCATTGACAATAATATTCACTATGGGTTTCTCATAGATGGATTTATGAAATAGAGGAACGTTCCCTCTATTCCTATACACTGAAGAGTTGTAATCAGAAAAGGATGCTGTATTTTGTCAAATGCTCTTCCTACATCAATTAAGAAGTCAATGTGGTTCTTCTCTTTCCTCTTATTAATGTGTTCTATCACATTGATTGATTTGCAAATGTTGAACCACGCCTGCATCCCAGAAATAAATCCCACCTGACTGCTGTGGATAATCCTTTTAAGGGACAGTCAGATCTGATTAGCTAGGATCTTGTTGAGAATTTTGGCATCCTTAGTCCTCAGGGATATTGGTCTGAAATTCTACTTTTTGATGGGTCTTTGCCTGGTTTGGGATCAAGGTAATGCTGGCCTCATAGAAAGAGGCTGGATGTTTTCCTTCTGTTTCTATTTTTTTAAACAGCTTCAGAAGAATAGGTATTATTTCTTCTTTGAATGTTTGGTAGAATTCCCCAGGGAATCCATCAGGTCCTGGACTCTTGTTTTGGGGGAGGGTTTTGATCACTTTTTAAATCTCGTTATTGGTTATTGATCTAGTCAGTTTGTCAATTTCTTCCTGTTTCACTATTGGTAATTTATAGGTTTCCTGGAATGCATCTATTTCTTCTAGGGTGCTTAACTTATATAGCTGTTGATAATAATTTCTGAAGATTGTTTCTATTTCCTTTGTGTTAGTCATGTTCTCTCCCCTTTCATTCATAATTTTATTAATTTAGTTCCTTTCTCTTTTCTTTTGAAAAAGCCTGGCCAGTGGTTTATTGATCTTATTAATTCTTTCAAAGAACCAGTCCTAGTTTCATTGATGTGTTCTACGAATTTTTCTGTTTCTCAGTCATTGATCTCTGCTATAATCCTAATTATTTCTCTTCTTGTGCATGGGTAAGGCTTAATTTGTTGTTGATTCTCCAGTTCTTAAGGTGGAAAGATAGTTTGTGTATTCGGGAGTTTTCAAATATTTTGAGTGAGGCTTGGATGGCTATGTATTTTCCCCTTAGGTGCTCGCTTCGGCAGCACATATATTTTCCCCTTAGGACCACCTTTACCATATCCCATAAGTTTGGGACTGATGTGTTGGTTTTTTTTCATTGGTTTCCATGAATTTAAGTTCTTTGATTTCCTGGTTGACCCAAACAGTCTTGAGCATGATGGTCTTTAGCTTCCAAGTGTTTGAATTTCTTCCAAAATTTTCTCGTGACTGAGTTCCAGTTTCAAAGCATTGTGGTCTGAGAATATGCAGGGAATATTCTCAGTCTTTTGGTACCAGTTGAGACCTGATTTGTGACACTGTATGTGGCCTATTCTGGAGAAAGTTCCATGTGTGCTTGAGAAGAACAAGTATTCTGTTGTTTTAGAGAGGAATGTTGTCTGTCTGGTCCAGTGTGTCATTCAAAGCTTTTGTCTCTTTGTTGATTTTCTGCTTAGATGATCTGTCTATTACTGAGAGTGGAGTATTGAGGTCTCCTACTGTTAACATATTATTAATATGTTTCTTTATTTTGGTTAACAGTTGGCTTATGTAGTTGGCTGCTCCCATGGTGGTGGCATATATATTTATAATTGTTAGGTCTTCTTGGTGGATAGACCTTTTAAGAATGATATAGTGTCCTTCTGTATCTCTAACTACCGTCTTTAGCTTAAAATCTAATTTGTTTGATATGAAAATTACTACCCCAGCTTTCTTTTGAGGTCTGTTGGCATGAAAGATTGTTCTCTATCCCTTCACTTTCAGTCTGAATGTATCTTTAGGTTCAAAATTAGTCTCTTGTAGATAGCACATGGATGGGTCCTGTCTTTTTATCCAATTTGCAACCCTGTGCCATTTTATGGGAGCATTTAGGCCATTCACATTGAGAATGATTATTGAAAGATATGATTTTATTGTCATCATGTTGCCTGTGAAGTCCTTGTTTCTATAGATTTTCTTTGTAAATTTCTGTTCTATATCACTCTTGGGGTCTTACTCCTTTCATAGAACTCCCCTTAATATTTCTTGTAGGGGCAACTCTGTGGTCACATAATCTTACAGTTTTTGCCAGTCTTGGAAACTCTTTATCTCTCCATCCTTCTAAATAAAAGCCTTGCCATATAAAGCATTTCTGGCTGCATGTTCTTATCATTTAGTACCCTGAATATGTCTTGCCAGCCCTTTCTGGATTGCCAGGTCTCTATGGACAGGTCTGACATTATTCTGAAGTTCCTTCCTCTGCACATGAGGAATCTCTTGTCCCTAACTGCCCTTAGAATGTTTTCCCTGGGTCTAAGATTTACAAGTTGTACTATTACATGCTGGGGCATTGGTCTATTCTTGATCTTGGGAGGGGTCCTCTCTGCCTCTAGGACATGAATGTTTGTTTCATTCCCCAAATTAGAGAAGTTCTTGGCTATGATTTTCTCAAATATATCTCCTAGCCCTCTATCTCCACCGTCTCAGGGATCCCAATAATTCTGACATTGGAACATTTCACGGCATCATTTATTTTTTTTTAAAGATTTTACTTATTTATTTGAGAGAGAGAGAAGGAGAATGAGAGAGAGAGCATGAGAGGCGAGAGGACAGTGGGAGAAACAGACTCTCTGGCAATCAGAGAGCCTCATGTGGGACTCAATCCCAGACTCCAGGATCATGACCTGAGAAGGCAGTTGCTTAACCAACTGAGCCACCCAGGAGCCCCTTCATGGCATCATTTATTTCTCTAATTCTGCTTTCATGGATTTTAAGCTATTTGTTCCAGGCCTCTTCCTGTTCCTTCTTTTCTATCAGTTTGTCTTTTAGATCACTGATTCATTCTTCTGTCTCATTTACCTTAGCTATTAGAGTATCTAGATTAGATTGGGTCTCATAGATAACATTTTATGTCTTGCAAGATCAGCACTCATTTCTGCCCTTAGAGAATCTATGTTGCCATTAATGGTTTTCTTCATCCTAGCTATTGTCTTCATAACTGTTCAACTAAAGTCTATTTCTCACATCTTGCTTATATCCATATCCATTAGTTCTGTGGCAGAGGTCACAGTCTCTGAATTTTTCCTGTGTTGTGTGTTCCTCCTCTTAGTCATTCTGTTGAGGAGTTGTTGAGGGAATGTACAGAGTCAAAATTATTAACCACAACCCAAGCAAGAAGCACCTGTTTTATGTGGACCATAGGGTTGCTGGCCTCTTATTCTTCCAGTCTGTCTTCTGGGAGAGGGGCTTGCTGCACTGTTACTCAGGCAACCCTGTTTGGGCAGTTACCCTGGATCCTTTGGGCTGTGGTGGGCTGTGAAAAGAAAATTGGTTTGGGGGGGGGGCTTTTGTTCTCTGCCAGCTTTCCATGGCAGGTTTGAGCATCTCTTCCAGGAGTCAGAGCAGAAGTGACTGTATCCGAACTTCTGTCTCAGAACAGAGAGATCACATTTCATTCTCTAGTGAATTCTCCAGGGCACACTGTTTTCATTTTTGTCTGTGCTGCTAAGAACTGCAGCATCCTGGGTTGTGCTCCCCATAGCAGCACTCCCAGCTCTTGCTTCCAGGTCCAGGCACCTCTCTGCCCTTTGTGCTTTTAAACTGTCAGCAGCCCTCAGTTTGCAAGCATATCCCTGCAGCCCCAGGGATGAGGGGCTGGGGGGCTTCCCTAAAGTCTTTTCCCCACCGCTACCAATCTGTGTGTCTGTGTCCAGTCCTCAGCGCAGGAGGCTTTGCACTCCTGCAGCTCAGGATCCCAGAGGTTCCCTCCCCCTTCTGTTTATCTTCCAATATCTGCCCACAGAATCATGGCTCCCTGCTTCATACCTTGAAATCAACCATTGGAAAGATTCTGTTTGTAGAGATCCAGATATATCTTCTTACATCTTAGGCTGATTTCATGGGTGTTCAGAGTGGTCTGGTAGATAACCAGCTCAGTTCAGGGTACTGGCTGAAATATGGTCCCCTACTCCTCTACTATCTTTCCCCCTCCAAGGTTTATTAATTTTATCTTTTCAAATAATCAACTCTTGGTTTCACTAATCCTTTCTATTGTTCTTTTTTCTTAAGTATCTATTTCATTTATATCTGATTTGATCTTTATTTCATTTTTTTCTACTAACTTTGGGCTTTATTCTTCTCTTTCTAGCTCCTTTAAGTGTAAGGTAGAATTGTTTGAGAATTTTATTCATTCTTGAGTTAGGTCTATATAACAATAAACTTCTATGTTAAAACATTTTCCTGTTTCCCAAAGATTTTACACCATTGTTTCCATTTTCATTTGTCTTCATGGTTTTTTTTTTTCTCTTTGTTTTCTTCATTGACTCTTTGAATGTTCAATAGCATGTTATTTAGCCTCCACCTCTTTTTTTTCCAGTCTTTTTCCCAAGTGATTGATTTCTAGTTTCATACCATTGGTTGGCAATGTTCTTTCACATGCCTTCTATCTTTGTAATTTTATTGAGACATGTTTTATAGCCTAAAATGTGATCTATCCTGGAGAATATCCCATGTGCACTTGAAAAGAATGTGTATTCTGCTGTTTTGAGATGGAACTATATATATATATATATACATATATATATATGTATATATATATATATATATAAAACATCATAAGTATATAGTAGTCTATATTAAGTTGATGGTTATTTAAGACCAAACACACTCTAAAATCACAATATTTTACTACCTCTCCACATTTTATATATAAGATTTTATATTTTATATATTTATATTTTATGTCTTTTTATTTTGTGAGTCCCTTAACTAAGTTTTTAGATATAATTGATATTATTACTTTTGGCTTCCAACCTTCATACCATCTTTATAAGTAATTGATCTACTACTTTTCCTATATGTTTGCTTTTACCTGTGGATTTTTTTTTCTTTGATAATTTTCTTCCAATTTTATTCTTTTCTCTTTACCACTTAAAGAAGTCACTTTAACATTCTTTGTAAGGCTGGTTTAGTTGTGATGGATTCCTTTAATCTTTGTTTATCTGGGAAATTCTTTATCACTTTTTCAATGATGATCGAAAACCTTGCCCACTAGAGTATTCTTGGCTGTAGGTGTTTTCCTTTCAGCACTTAGGAGCCTGGAAGGGAGTGACATGATATACTCAGGGTTTCTGCTAAAAAATCAGCTGATAGCCTTATGCAGTTCCCCCGGTGCATAACTAGTTGCTGTTCTTTTCCTGATTTTAAGATTCTTTCTGTATTTTTAGTCATTAATGTTTTAATTATTATGTGTCATGGTGTGGACTGCCATGGGTTCATCTTGTTTGGAGCTACTATGCTTCCTGTACCTGAATATCTATTTTATTCCCCAGGTTAGGAAAGTCTTCAGCTATTAGTTCTTCAACTTAGTTTTCTGTCCCTTTCTCTCTACCTTCTATTTCTGGGGTCCCTATAACACAAATGTCAGTAAACTTGATGTAGTCCAAGATGTCCTTTAACCTATCCTCTCTTTTTATTTTCTTTTATCTTTTTGCTGTTTAGCTGGGATACTTTCCATTACCCTCTCCTCCAGATGGCTTATCCATTCTTCTACATCATCTAATCTTGGCATGGATTTCCTCAGCATGTTTTAATTTCAGTTATTGTATTCTCCAACTCTGGTTGGTTATATTTTATATCTCCTCTCTCCTCTTGAGGTTCTCAAGAAAAAGTCTAGTACCTTATGATGGGTACTCAACATTTATTTCACTTACGTTTTAGTTGTTCTTAACTACAACTTTTGTCTGTGCCTGCTTATGGTCCCTTAGGTAGTCTCCTTTTCACTCCAGTTTGCACCATTGAGGATGGGGTTCTCATTGTTATCATGTCTCTGTCTCTCCTGCCATTCTCTATATGGTCCCTCTAACTTTGGTTGTGTAGAAGTTGTTCAATCAGCCCTCAGTTCTTTAGAAGTAATTGCTTTATATGTAGATGTAGATATGATGTGTTCATGGAGGAAGTAAGTTCATGGTCTTACCCTGGTGCCATCTTAGATCTCCTCAGTTCCAAAAGTTCTTTACAAAATTTTAGCACAACTCAACAACACTTTAAAAGAATATAAAACATGATCTAGTGGGAATTATCCCTGGGATGCAAAGATAGTTCAGTCAATGAAAATCAATAAATGTAATAACCACATTAATAGAATAAACTATAAAAACTACATGACCAACTCAACAGATGGAGAAAAAGCATTTGACATAATACATCTTAAAATAATAAAATAATAGACATTAAATAACAAAATCTCTTCACAAATTAGGTATAGAAGGAACCTACCTTAATGTAGGTTCCTTCTATACTCAATTTGGAGACATATCTTGAAAGAAGTTGCTGTGGCTGATATCGAAGAGGTTACTGCCTATGTTCTCCTCTAGGATTCTGATGGATTCCTGTCTCATGTTGAGGTCTTTTATCCATTTTGAAAAAAAAAAAAAGGTAGACTCTTTGTCCCCAAAACAAATGCCTCTCTACCCTGTTCAAGAGTAAATTATACCACCAGAGGTGTTATTTCCTTGAGCCACAAAGCATTTTTGGTCTTCTAGAGAGAGTTCCCTACCAGAACGCAGACACTGACACCTAAGTGAGGATCAAGTAACTAAATCTTATCAGATCAGAGATAAAGGCCCTGTGACAGACAAAGGCTGGAAATGCAGGAAGAGGAGAGTCCCAAATACAGAGAAGACAGAGACAGGACTGTAAAGGCAAATTTGGTCTAATCGAAAATTGTAGCCTAAGGCTACTCCAGAAGGGAGGATAGGGCCCTCTTCCCTCCCAGCTGAGTTCAGTAATTCCTTCAAAGAATGCAGAGCACTAGCTACCAGATGTGAAGCACCAGAAAAGACACTGGGAACACTGCAGTAAGACAAACACACTGCTGGCTCCTACTTTCTTGCAAAACACTGAACATGGGGTGAACGTAGAGTAAATATTACATGGGGTCTCCACATATGCAACGGTGAGTTGCTGATGTACACAAGGCACTCTTCTGGGCATTTGGAATGGGGTGGTGACCAAATGGAGCTTACATCCTGATAAGATGAAACTAGGGAATGAAAGAAGCATGAGTTGCTCTAAGAACTCTGACAGAGAGACGAGCCTCGCTAAAAAGTCCAACCTGAGAAAGGGATGCTTCTATCACGATGTGAAGCTTGAGTAGGGACTGGTAAAAGGTATGTGTTGGGGAAGGAGGAAATACCTGGAGAGTGTTCCATTTCAAGTTACCAAATGTTGCCAAGCTACCACAGTTTGTTGTATAGTAAAATAAAGGTAATTTATATCTTTCTCTCTCTTAAAAAAAAAAAAAAGAAGAAGTGGACAGAGGAACTGAATATGCATTTCTCCAAAAGACATACAGATGAACAACAGGCACATGAAAAATGCTCCACATCACTAATCATCAGGGAAATGCAAATCAATAGCACTATGAAATATCACCTCACATCTAATAAATAACTATCATCAGGAAAACAAGCAAGAATAAGTATTTTTGGTTTATGGAGAAAAAGGAAACTTTGAGCATTGTTGTTGAAAATGTAAATTAATGTGAGATAAATAAAATATTATTCATCCATGAGAAAGAAAGAAATCCTGCCATTTGCAACAACATAGATGGACCCTGGGGGTATTACGCTAAGTGAAATAAGTCAGCTAAGTTAAATGCTCTCTAGCCAACAGCCAGAAAAACAAAACAAAACAAAAAGAAAAAACAAAACCCATGGCCCTCAAGTCATAAAACCACAAGGAAATAATTATTCCAACAACTCATGCTTAGCTTAATGAGCTTGGAAGCAGAATCTTCCCAGTTGAGCCTCCAGATGAGAATCGTTCCACTGATGTCTGATTGCAGGCTCATGAGACTCTGAACAGAAAGAAATCCAGCTAAGCTGTGAGTGGACTACTAACCCACAGAAACTATGACATGATAAATGTGTCTTCTTTTAAGCCACTGAATCTGGATACCCTTTTATGCAGCAAAAGATACTGACAGAGGGCTTACATTTGGCATTTCCATTTCTGTCCAAGTATGTCTTATTGGGACATGAATTGTTTGTATTCCTTAAATGCAAATCATCTGATATTTCCCATGAACTCTAATTAATCAGAACTGCTTAAAAATAATGCAGTATAGAACACTGCCCAATATTACCATACCCAGCACCATCCTCCAACAACTATGCAAATAAAGTCAGCATTGCTGTGCTTAAATTATGTACTCTGAAATCTACCAGCCTGTGTTTAGATTTGGTTTCCAGTAACTTCTTGCAGTGTATTCCATAGATTTCTTAACTTCTCTGTGCCTTCATGCCTTTGTAAATTGAGGAGAATAATTGTAATTTATATTCAGTTTTTTAAAGGATTAAATTGGATATATGTCAAACATGTAAGTTCTCAATGAATATTAAATTTATTAATGCTGATATTGTCAGCATTAGTATACCTAATACACATCCATATTCCTTTCATATAAAAGAACTATATAAATGTTCTTTAACAATGGTTTAATTAAATTGTGTAAATCACCTAATGTTAAGTTTTCAAAATTATAGAGCCAATAATGTAGTGTTTGGAGACTAATTTTATACTTTGTTGATTATTCATAACTTTTATTTCATTAATATCACTACTCATTTGTTGCCATTGATAACTACATATAGGTCTTCTATACAGCCTAGAAGTATAATACAACTTAAAAATAATATATCAAATGTTAAGTATATTGTATATAAACAATATATTCTTATTCATACTTCATATCATTGTTTACAATTGTTCTTATCCATTCATCCTTCATATCATTGTTTATACTTTAAAATTAAAATTAATAATTAGGTTAGAAATGTAGGTAATTGAATAATTTAAATATATGCATTCATGTTACAGAGTGACCAATAAAAATGTAGATAAGGTGTCTCAATTTTCTGTCACCAAGGTGCACAACTAAAAACAAAAAATAACTAAATAAAGAAGAAAGATTTTAATTAAAAGATTCACCTATAAGTAAGTATAAAACATAAATCTTTCTTAGATATGATGCCATACCATGGCTTTATAAATCATCTTTATTTTTCCTATTAAAATTTTGCCAGATTGGATGAAAAAATACAATCCAGTCTACTTTTGTTTATATCAGCATTTCTTAGACATATTTTTAAAATAGAAACAAGTTTATTGTTTAAATTGAGCAATAAATGCAAAAGAAAGAACTTCTATATTATTTCCAAAGAGATTTTATAAATCCTAAAAGACAAGATGAGTCCTTATAATTTGCTACCAAACTTCAAGTTTCAAAGTAAAGAATATGTCCAATTATCTATCTTCTATAATGTTACTATGGCAGTTTTAATTGATTCAGATTGGCCTATTTCCTTCTCTAATACAGTGGGGGTTATTGTTCTATGAGCTATAGAACAGTTTCTCCTGAAGAACTGAGAGCTGAATAAACAGCTTCTGCACAACAAAAACAGAGAGACCACAGAGAGAATGGCAAGAGAAATGGAGACACAGTAATAATGGAAATCCCCATCACCAATACTGCACTGCAGTGGGGAGGAATAGTGCTGAGGGTCTGCGAGTAGGATCACCTGCCCTGGGTTACAGAAAAAAGCCACAGTATAAAAGGCAACTAGAATAAACAGTGGGAGAGCTGCTGGAATTCTTTCTGGGTTGCAGGGGCTGGCACCTAGCCCACTTGAACCCTTAGAGCACTGGATCACATGAAAAAGCTGAAGTTTAAAATTTCAACCAGACAAATTTCCAGGGAAGGTGGAAGAGTAGAAAGACCCTAAACACCTTGTTCCACAGGTACAGCTAGATAATACCAACATCAGTGTAAGTAACCTAAAAAACAACCCAAAGACTGGAAGAACATACTCTACACAGTAAATGTAGAGAAGCAGCCATATCAAAAAAGGTAGGAAAGGCAGAGACAAGGTCGGGAGCCAAATGGACCCACAGGACTGTCCCTAGGTGGGAGGTACACCACAGATACACTGCTTTCAAGAGCAGGGGATATAGCTCACTTTTCTATTACATAGAAACAGACATAGAGTATTAGAAAAAAATGAGGAGACAGAGTAATATGTCCCAAATGAAAGAACAAGACAAAATCACAGCAAGAGAGCTAAATGAAACAGAGATAGATAATATGCTGGTTGGAGAATTCAAAGTAATGGTCATAAAGATAGTCAATGGACTTGAGAAGAGTAAAGGATGTTACTGAAACCCTTAACAAATATAGAAAACATAAAAAAGAACCAGTAAGTTGAAAAACTAAATAACTGAAATTAAAAATACACTGAAGAGAACAAATAGTAGACTAGAAAAAGCAGAAGAATGGATCAGTGACCTGAAGTACAGAGTAATCAAAAGCAATCAAACTGAACAGGAGAGAGAAAAAATAATAAAAAAAGTGATAATAGGTGTAGGCAATTCAGTGACAACCTCAAGTGTAATAACATTTGCATTACAGGGATCCCAGAAGAAGAAAGAGAAAGCAGAGCAGAAAATTTATTTGAAGAAATGGTTAGAAATTTCCTGAATCTAGGGAAGGAAACAGAAATCCAGATCCAGGAGACACAGAGACCCCCAAAAATATCAACCAAAGAGGTCCACACCAAGACACATAGTAATTAAAATGCCAAAAAGTAGTGACTGAAAATTTTAAAAGCAGCAAGAGAAAAAGAGAACAGTTACATACAAGGGAAAAATCTAAAAAAACTATCAGATTTTTCCATAGAAACTTTGGAGGTCAGAAGAAAGGGGCATGATATAGTCAAAGTGCTGAAAGAAAAAACTAACAACAACAAAAACAAACAAACAAACAAAAACCTGCAGCCAAAAATACTGTATTCAGCAAGGCTATTATTCAGAATAAGAGAGATAAAGGTTTCCCAGACAAACAAAAGTTAAAGGGATTCATCACCACTAACCAAACCTCATAAGAAATGTTCAGGGGGACTGATTCTGAGTGGAAAGGAAAGACCATAAGCAGGAGTAAGAAAAGTAGAAAGCACCAAAGAATTAAAAATGTATCTCTAAAAATCGGTTTAAGAGATTCACAAAATAAAAGGATATAAAATATGACAACGTATATCTAAAACATAGGAGGGAAAGGAGTAAAGAATCAGTTCAAATTTAAGTGACCTTACTTAATATAGACTGCTATATGCATAAGATGTTACATACAAACTAATGGTAAATACAAATAAAAAACCAGTAATATATATGCAAAAACTAGAGACCAAGGATTCCAATTATAGTACTAAAGAATGCTAGCAAACTGTAGAGAACAAGAGAAGAAAGGTAGAGAGAACTACAGAAATAACCATCAAACAAGTAACAAAAGGGCAGTAAGTAGATAACTATCAATAATTAAACAGACTAAATGCCCTAATCATAAACACAGGGTAATGGCAAGGATTAAAAAGCAAGACCCATCTATGTGCTGACTATTAGAGAATTGTTTCAGACCTAAAGATACTGCAGATTGAAAGTAAAGGAATGAAAAAGTATTTATCATAAAAGTGGATGGGTATATTATTATATAAACATTGTTGATAGACCAATTTTATATACATTTTGAAATATATTTTATTTTGAATATATATTTTTTTATGAATGATTAATTTTGAGACTTAGATCTATTTTAGTAGTTAATAAAATTGGCATTTCAAAGTGTTCAAAAATAATGGCTTCTGCGGTTGTTTTAAGAAAATTCACCTCAGTGCTTGCTTCGGCAGCACATATACTAAAAAAATTGGAACGATACAGAGAAGATTAGCATGGCCCCTGCGCAAGGATGACATGCAAATTCGTGAAGCGTTCCATATTTAAAAAAAAAAAAAAAAGAAAAAAAAATTCACCTCAGATACTTTCCTAAGTAAAGGAAGAAGATATCAAATATGAAAAAAGAGAAAAAGACAATGGAATAGAAAATAAATTTGGGGTACCAATACTTATATCAGACAAAATAGACTTCAAAACAAAGACTGTAATGAGACAAAGAAGGACACTATATAATCATAAAGGAAACAACGCAACAAAAAGACATAATAATTGCAAATATTTATGCATCCAACATAGGAGGACCTAAATATAAAAAGCAGCTAATAGCAAACATAAAGGAACTAATTGACAGTAATAAAATAATAGTAGGGAATTTTTACAACCCACTTATATCTATGGATATATCATGTAAATAGGAAATTAACAAGGAAACACTGGTATTTGAATGACACATTTAGCCAGATGAATCGAATAGATATATTCAGAACATTCCATACTAAAATACTAGAATATGAATTTCTTTCAGGTATACATGGAGCATTCTGTAGGACAGATCACATGTTAGGCCACAAAACAAGCCTCAACAAATTCAGAAATAATAAAGTCATACTACGCACCTTTTCTGACCACAAATGAATGCTATGAAACTAGAAATCAATAATGAGAAAAAATCCAGAAAGAACACAAATACATGGCAGTTAAATAACATGCTACTAAGCAATGAATGGGGTCAGCTAGAAATCAAAGAGAAATCAAACTGCACATGGGCAAAAATGAAAATGAAAACACAATGGTCCAAAACCTTTAGGATGCAGCAAAAGGTGTTTTAGAGGTAAGTTTACAGCAAGACAGGCCTAACTCAATAACCAAGAAAATCTCAAATAAATAACCTAACCTTACAATTAAAGGAGTTAGAAGAAGAACAAACAAATCCTAAAGCCACCAAACAGAAGGAAATGATAAAGATTAGAGTAGAAATAAAATAAAAACTAAATAAAAATAATAGAGCAGATCGATGAAACCTGCACATGGTTCTATGAAAAAGATCAACAGAATGGATAAACTTTAGCCAGATTCATCATAGAGGAAAAAAAGAGAGCAAGAATTCAAACCAAACTGGAAATGAAATAAGAGAACAACCAACATCATAGAAATATAAACGATTATAAGAGAATATTATGAAAAATCATATGCCCCAAAATTGGACAGCTTAAAAAAAATGGACAAATTCTTAAAAACATACAAACTCCCAATACTGAGTCAGGAAGTAATAGAAATTATTTTTTAACTTTTTTAATTTTTTTATAAACATATAATGTATTATTAACCCTAGGGGAACAGGTCTGTGAATCACCAGGTTTACACACTTCACAGCACTCACCATAGCACATACCTTCCACAATGTCCATAACCCCACCACCCTCTCCCTCCCCCTCTACTCCCAGCAACCCTGTTTGTTTTGTGAGATTAAGAGTCTCTTATGGTTTGTCTCCCTCCTGATCCCATCTTGTTTCATTTATTCTTTTCCTACCCCACAAGCCTCCTACATTGCATCTCCACTTCCTCATACCAGGGAGATCATATGATAGTTGTCTTTCTCCAACTGACTTATTTTGCTAAGCATAATACCCTCTAGTTCCATCCACGTCATCGCAAATGACAAGATTTCATTTCTTTTGATGGCTGCATAGTATTCCATTGTGTATATATACCACATCTTCTTTATCCATTCATCTGTTGATGGACATGTAGGTTCTTTCCATAGTTTGGCTATTGTGGACATTGCTGCTATAAACATTCGGGTGCACATGCTCATTTGGATCACTACATTTGTATCTTTAGGGTAAATACCCCATAGTGCGATTGCTGGGTCATAGGGTAGCTTTATTTTCAACTTTTTGAGGAACCTCCTGCTGTTTTCCAGAGTGGTTGCACCAGCTTCCATTCCCACCAACAGTGTAGGAGAGTTCCCCTTTCTCCGCATCCTGGCCAGCATCTGTCATTTCCTGACTGGTTAATTTTAGCCATTCTGACAGGTGTGAGGTGATATCTCATTGTGGTTTTGATTTGTATTTCCCTGATGCCGAGTGATGTGGAGCACTTTTTCATGTGTCTGTTGGCCATCTGGATGTCTTCTTTGCAGAAATGTCTGTTCATGTCCTCTGCCCATTTCTTGATTGGATTATTTGTTCTTTGGGTGTTGAGTTTGCTAAGTTCTTTATAGATTTTGGACACTAGCCCTTTATCTGATATGTCATTTGCAAATATCTTCTCCCATTCTGTCAGTTGTCTTTTGGTTTTGTTGAATGTTTCCTTTGATGTGCAAAAGGTTTTTATACTGATGAAGTCCCAATAGTTCATTTTTTTCCCTTGCTTCCCTTGCCTTTGGTGATGTTTCTAGGAAGAAGTTGTTGCAGCTGAGGTTGAAGAGGTTGCTGTATGTGTTCTCCTCAAGGATTTTGATGGATTCCTTTCTCACATTGAGGTCCTTCATCCATTTTGAGTCTATGTTTGTGTGTGGTGTAAGGAAATGATCCAATTTCATTTTTCTGCATGTGGCTGTCCAATTTTCCCAACACAATCTGTTGAAGAAACTGTCTTTTTTCCATTGGGCATCCTTTCCTGCTTTGTCAAAGATTAGTTGACCATAAAGTTGAGGGTCTATTTCTGGGCTCTCTATTCTGTTCCTTTTATCTATGTGTCTGTTCTTGTGCCAGTACCATACTGTCTTGATGATGGCAGTTTTGTAATAGTGCTTGAAGTCCGGAATTATGATGCCACCAACTTTGGCTTTCGTTTTCAATATTCCTTTGGATATTCAGGGTCTTTTCTGGTTCCATGTAAATTTTAGGATTATTTGTTCCATTTCTTTGAAAAAAATGGATGGGATTTTGAAAGGGACTGCACTAAATGTGTATATTGCTTGAGGTAGCATAGATATTTTCACAATATTTGTTCTTCCAATCCAGGAGCATGGGACATTTTTCCATTTCTTTGTGTCTTCCTCAATTTCTTCCATGAGTATTTTATAGTTTTCTGAGTATAGATTCTTTGGTTAGGTTTATTCCTAGGTATCTTATGGTTTTGGGTGCAATTATAAATGATATTGACTTCTTAATTTCTCTTTCTTCTGTCTTGTTGTTGGTGTAAAGAAATGCAACTGATTTCTGTGCATTGATTTTGTATCCTGACACTTTACTGAATTCCTATACAAGTTCTAGCAGTTTTGGAGTGGAGTCTTTTGGGTTTTCGACATATAGTATCATATAATCTGCAAGGAATGATAGTTTGACTTCTTCTTTGCTGATTTGGATGACTTTTATTTCTTTTTGTTGTCTGATTGCTGAGGCTAGGACTTCTAGTACCATGTTGAATAGCAGTGGTGATAATGGACATCCTTGCTGTGTTCCTGACCTTAGCAGAAAAGTTCTGTTTTTCTCCATTGAGGATGGTATTTGCATTGGGTTTTTCATAGATGGCTTTGATAATATTGAGGTATGTGCCCTCTATCCCTACACTTTGAAGAGTTTTGATCAGGAAGGGATGCTGTCCTTTGTCAAATGCTTTTTCAGCATCTATTGACAGTATCATATGGTTCTTGTTCTTTCCTTCATTAATGTATTGTATCACATTGATTGATATGTGAATGTTGAACCAACCTTGCAGCCCTGGAATAAATCCCACTTGGTCACGGTGAATAATCATTTTAATGCACTGTTGGATCCTATTGGCTAGTATTTTGGTGAGAATTTTTGCATCTGTGTTCATCAAGGATATTGGTCTGTAGTTCTCTTTTTTGATGGGATCCTTGTCTGGTTTGGGTCAAGGTGATGCTGGCCTCATAAAATGAGTTTGGAAGTTTTCCTTCCATTTCTATTTTTTGGAACAGTTTCAGGAGAATAGGTATTAATTCTTCTTTAAATGTTTGGTAGAATTCCCCTGGGAAGCCGTCTGACCCCGGGCTTTTATTTGTTTGGAGATTTTTGATGACTGCTTCAATGTCCTACTGGTTATAGGTCTGTTCAGGTTTTCTATTTCTTCCTGGTTCAGTTGTGGTAGTTTATATGTCTCTAGGAATGCATCCATTTCTTCCAGATTGTCAAATTTGTTGGCGTAGAGTTGATCATAATATGCTCATAATAATTGTTTGTATTTCTTTGGTGTTGGTTGTGATCTCTCCTCTTTCATTCATGATTTTATTTATTTGGGTCCTTTCTCTTTTCTTTTTGATAAGTTTGGCTAGGGGTTTATCAATCTTATTAATTCTTTCAAAGAACCAGCTCCTAATTTCGTTGATTTGTTCTATTGTTTTTGGTTTCTATTTCATTGATTTCTGCTCTCTTTTTTTTTAAGATTTAATTTTATTTATTTGATAGAGAGAGATACAGCAAGAGAGGGAACACAAGCAGTGGGAGTGGGAGAGGGAAAAGCAGGCTCCCCACAGAGCAAGGACCCCGATGTGGGGCTCAATCCCAGGAGCCTGGGATCATGACCTGGGCTGAAGGCAGACATTTAATGACTAAGCCACCCTGGCACCCCTCTGCTCTGACCTTTATTATTTCTCTTCTCCTGCTGGGTTTAGACTTTCTTTGTTGTTCTTTCTCCAGCTCCTTTAGGTATAGTGTTAGGTTGTGTAGTTAAGACCTTTCTTGTTCTTCAGAAACGCTTGTATGGCTATATATTTTCCTCTCAGGACTGCCTGTGCTGTGTCCCACAGATTTTGAACCGTTGTGCTTTCATTATCATTTGTTTCCATGAATTTTTTCAATTCTTCTTTAATTTCCTGGTTGACCCATTCATTCTTTAGAAGGTTGCTGTTTAGTCTCCATGTATTTGGGTTCTTTCCAAATTTCCTCTTGTGATTGAGTTCTAGCTTCAGAGCATTGTGGTCTGAAAGTATGCAGGGAATGATCCTAATCTTTTGGTACCAGTTGAGACCTGATTTATGACCCAGGATGTGGTCTATTCTGGAGAATGTTCCATGTGCACTAGAGAAGAATGTGTATTCTGTTGCTTTGGGATGGAATGTTCTAAATATATCTGTGATGTCCATCTGGTCCAGTGTGTCATTTAAGGCCTTTATTTCCTTTTTGATCTTTGCTTGGATGATCTGTCCATTTCAGTGAGGGGAGTGTTAAAGCCCCCTACTATTATTGTATTATTGTCGATGTGTTTCTTTGATTTTGTTATTAATTGGTTTATATAGTTGGCTGCTCCCATGTTAGGGGCATAGATATTTAAAATTGTTAGATCTTCTTGTTGGACAGACTCTTTGAGTATGATATAGTGTCCTTCCTCATCTCTTATTATAGTCTTTGGCTTAAAATCTAATTGATCTGATATAAGGATTGCTACCCCAGCTTTCTTCTGATGTCCATTAGCATGGTAAATTGTTTTCCACCCTCTCACTTTAAATCTGGAGGTGTCTTCGGGTCTAAAATGAGTTTCTTGTAGGCAACATATTGATGGGTTTTGTTTTTTATCCATTCTGATACCCTGTGTCTTTTGATTGGGGCATTTAGCCCATTTACATTCAGGGTAACTATTGAAAGATATGAATTTAGTGCCATTGTATTGCCTGTAAGGTGACTATTACTGTATATTGTCTCTGTTCCTTTCTGATCTTCTACTTTTAGGGTCTCTCTTTGCTTAGAGGACCCCTTTTAATATTTCCTATAGAAATATTACATATTACATTGTATACCTGAAACTAATTTAACGGTATGTTAATTACACCCCAAGAAAAACAAATTTTTATTTAAACAGTTTAAAATTACCTGTTATATTCTTTCACCTTGAAAATTAAAAACGAAATAATATGCAATAATTTGTCCTCACAGTGAGGCCTTTCGAGGTCTGTTCAACTGCTCAAATTCTAAGATGTTTTGGTTAAATGCTTTCTCCAAAAGAACAAATAGTTTTCTTATATTAGGTTCATGCAGGGGATCCTAATTTTTTGGTGGTTTGAAGATATACCCATTGTTACATTAGTAAAATCGAAATGCATACTTTTCTTATATATCTTGGAAAATTGCTAAAAACCTGTTGGCTGAGAAGGGAAGCTTATCTGCAGGGCTTACTTCTTTCAATTGCTGTTGTTTTATTCAGAAATAGAGAATACTTCCCACAATGCCAATCCTCCACTGTCACAGCTGGAAATGTTAACAGTCTAGGACAGAATAAAAGACAGTGCACTGCTTGTTGATTTGTCTCCCACCATAAAATTGCCAGTGTACAGAAGGCAGTCTTTGGCACTAACAATGAAACACAAAATGGCCCACAGTAAATATTTCCTTCAGTGTCCTATTCTGACAATATTCATCAAAATAAGATGGAGATACTCAAATGATTAATGTGTGTGATCTAAAATGTTTTGTGTTTCTTTGAGGAATGTCATGAAAAAGAAAGTCTTCCCCACATGTTCATCATCAGTAAGATAGAAAGATAACAAATTTTGATGAGGATGTGGGGAAAAAAGGACACTTGTGTAGTGTTAGTGGTAGTATAAATTGGTGCAACTACTATGGAAAACAGTATGGAAGATACTCAGAAAATTAAATATACAATTACCATACTATCTAACAATTCTACTACTGAAAATATATTCAATTAGCAATAATCGTGCCTCGGAGAAACCTCATTGGCTACGATACTGCCACTGCGCAAAGATATTCAAAAGAAATGAAAACACTAACCCAAAAAGATATCTGTACCCCCCTGGTCACAGCAGCATTATTCACAATATCAAAGATATGGCAACCTATGTGTCCATTGATGGTTGAATGGATAAAGAAGCTATGCTTGCTATCATCTATCTATCTATTTGATGAATTATTATTCAGCCATAAAAAATGAGTCAATCCAACCATTTGTGACAACACGAATGGACCTTTAGGACATTACACTAAGTGAAAAAAGTCAGAGAGAGAAAAAATTACATAATCTCACTTGTGTGTAGAATCTAAATAAGCAAAAATCAAATTCATAGAATAAGAGATGAGATCTGTGGTTATCAGAGACAGGGAATGAGGGAGCGTGGGAAGAGGTAGAATTGAAAGAAGGTGACCAAAAGGTAAAAACTTCCAATTATACAATAAATAAGTACAAGGGATATAATGTATAACATGGTGAATATAGTTAACACTGCTATATGATATTTAGGAAAGTTGTTAAGAGAGTAAGTCTTAAAGTTACCACAAGGAGAACTTTTTTTTTTTCCTTTCTTCTTTCTTAGCTTTTTATTTATAAGACAGATGTTAGCTGAACTATTATGGTAATTACTTCACAATATATATTAATCAAAACATTATGTTGTCTTTTGGTACGAAATACATATAACAGCCTTGATATGTAGGTAGCACAAAAAGAATAAAAAATGGAAGTATTCCTAAATATAAATAAATACCAATAAGGAAAATGAGACTCAATCCATGACTTTTGTTTTCATCAACACTATTAAAAAAAAAATAGGATCAAATTAAGAGATGTGTAAATTGACAAGAGAAAGAGTTGGGGATAACAGATAAATTTTAATGCTGTTAGGAATAAACATCAAAAACATCTCAAACACTGTAACAAATAGATTGCAAAAAGATAATATTTAGTCATACTCTTCTTCATTGCTTGTCTTTTTTTTTTTTTCCAATTCTCCTACCTTCTCACTTATGCATCCTTGTTCTTGAATTACCTAATTCCAAAAATGTTAAGCTTTTGCATTTTGGTACTGCATAGTAGCTTGATAGAAAAAAATATATATATTCTGTCACCCAAAAGATGTCATACATAGAAAATTTGGAGGTAATCATATTGAAATATATAAATGTAGCAAATCCACATGTTGTACACCATGAATTTATACAATATTATATGTCAATTATAGCTCAAAAAATTTTGTTACCCAATAGATGTCATATGTAGAAGCTGACCAAATCCTCATTTGCTACATTGAAATGACAGACACCAGTTGTTTGGCAGGTGGTTCCTGATAGTAAGAATTTCAAAACTACTACTATTTCTGACAAAAATGACCTACATGGCTCTGAAGAAAACCACCTCATTCATCAGGTAAAATTGTAAAAATGTATATAAAAATAAATGGGTTGGTTGATTCAGTCATTGGTATTCTTATTAACTTCAAGTACTTTTTATACCAAAGGAAAGGATATTAAATTACATTATGTAAAATTTATATAGATAAGAATTTCCTTTTCATAAGAGCAGTTGAACATTAGAATGACACTATTTTATATCTTTTTATATTTTTTGTATTTTTATATATTTTTATATTATTTAATATCTTTCCTTGGATGTTTCTCAAAGCATATTAAAATCTAAATTGGTGGCAGTCAATTAAGCTTCTAAATAATTTTCCAAAATTCTACCTGCCTATAACATAATACATGTTCAATATGTGTAAAAAATAAATAATGTATGCTAATTTATGGGCACTTTAGACTACAAACAGCAATAAAAATTAGCTTCAGGGAGAAATAATAATTTGCTAGTTTCTCATTCTTCCCATTATAAAGGACATAAAATGAAACCTATTAGAATAGTCATAACAAGAACTTATGTTAAGGTTTTTTATTTGTTTGCTGGACACTGACAGTTGTCATTGTAAACAGAAAAGTTACCAAAATGATACGGATGACACATGCTCAAAACAAAAAACTTCAGATACTGTCAAGTCTAGATTTTCTTTTTAATTTGAAGTAAGATTCACAACAATAATTGAATATTTAAGTTTTAGTGAATTCTTATTTAACCACGGTTCTATAGCTACATGGTTCAAATCACCTTTTTCCAACTGTACAAGGTGTACACAAGTCATGAGAAACTGCAATTCCTTGTATATACTTCAGTCCTGCTTTACTGAGAGCTATTCATGATTAACTATAATTAAATGTAAATTCATCACAAAATTAAACACACTGTACTACAGTATTCCAGACTTACCTGAAATATTTCTGCAAAGATACTTTTACATATTCATTTGATTTCGTAAAGCTTTGAAGTGATTTAACATTTTATTTATTTTATTTTATGATTTAACATTTTAACTTTAGTGGCTTTCTTACAGACCTTGAGACTTGCAATCAATGTGGTTTTATAAAGATTACTTCCACAATCAGAAAGTAGAAGAGAACTTGTGGCTTTATTATGTTCTGCAAAAAATTCACTTTTTTCTAATAAAAAAAATTCCATTGCTCTGTTGTAAATTAAACACAAATCAATTGAGTGATTGTATTGTTAAATAATTTACTAAACATGTAGAGCATCTATTATGGCATAAACATTCCGTTAGGTACTTTGGGCAACATTAACTAGAATTTTATACCTAGTGACTCCAGCTTTCCAAGTTAAACATCAGCTGATCCACACTAATGAAAATATTGAAGGAGTTCTGGCACATAGAGAATTATCCCAGATGTGAATATAAAGAATGGAAGGATAGAGAAAAGGAGGGAAACAAGAATAAATATGTGATTCAATCTAATGTGGATAAATAGATGGGTAAATCTATTTGCCAATTAAATAATACTAGCCATGACTTGTGGGGTTTAAAAGCATTTTAGAAATTAACTGCATAGCCACAGTAACAGAAAAGGGCAGGAGGAAGGGTAATTAAGTTAAATGTGTTCCAAGGCAATGTCCCTTGAATTTAAGGAGCATAAGTTACACCTGAAATTCTTGTAAAACTGCTGTGATTCAGTCGGTTTGGGTGGATCCTCAGAATTCTGCATTTTAATCAAGCACACATGTGATGCCAATACAGTTGATCTCTGAGCCATATTTTGTAGTGCGGGGGTCTAATATTCCCACATAATCTAAAACGTGATTAATATACTACTCTATATAATTGTTAAAATTAGTTAAGGTGTATTATAATCACCAAGGTACTCTCAAGAGAGTAGTTATAGAATGTATAAATTTAAAAAGTACCAAATAATCTCCAAAATGTCAAGGAAGGAGAGAAAAAGGAGTATAGAACAAGTGACACCAGTCAATAACAAATAGTAAGATTGTAGGTTTAATTTTTTAAAAGATTTTATTTACTTATTTGAGATAGAAAGTGTGAGCATGAGCAGTGGGGAGCGGCAAGGGGAGAGGGAGAAGCTGGCTCCCTGCCAAACAGGGAGCCAATATGGGGCTCAATCCCAGGACCCTGAGATCATGACCTGAGCCAAAGACAGACACTTAACCCACTGAGCTACCCAGGTGCCCTAAGACTGTACGTTTAAGTCCAAATACTTTAAATAGACTAAACACAACAATTAAAAGATGAACATTTTCACACTGGATTTCAGTTTTATTCTTAAGAGACACCCCTAATTTAAGGATGCAAGATGGCAAATAGTAAGCCTAAGGAAAAAGATATAAATGACTAATAGAAAGTGAGAAAATGAGTTGATATTGAGGCAAGAGTCAACACTAAAAATAAAGAGGAATCATTTTTGATAATATAGGAACCAATCTACTGGGAAGATATAAAAATTATAATTTTGCAGGACACCTAATAACATAATTTCAAAATAAATAATTAAGACAACAAATACTGAAAAGCACAAAGTGAGGTTTAATATACCTTCTTTCAATAACTGACCAAACAAGGAACATTGATGTAAAATATTTGAAAAAGTTAAACCAATTTGTCCTAGCTGACACATTTGAAATGCTGCACTCAAGAATTTCAGAATGGAAACTGTTTTGAATGCAAATTGTTTGAATGTACAGATTGTTAGTGTACATAAATGTTCTGAGAACTAATTCTGAGAAATTGTTCTCAGAACATTTATGTACACTGGCAATCTGTACATTCAAATAGCAATTGTTACAAAAGTTCAAAATTATGCATTGCATTCTGAAATTAAGCAAAGACATTAAGATAACTCAAAAATCTCCAAATATTAGGGAAATAAGCAATAAAATTGTAACCCATGCATTAAAGAAAAACTCAAAGCAGAAGATTTTATTATCAGAATAATCAAAATTTGTGAGATGTAGTTGAATCTGATTAAAAAGAAGACATCTATACCTTCAAAAATATATGTTAGAAAATAATATCTAATAGAAACAATGCCAAATATTAATTCCATGAAGCAATACAATTATAAAGCCATTAGTAAGAAAGACCAAGAAAAAAATGCAATCTAAAAAATGCCAGGTGGCATCCAAATTGGCAAAGAAGAAGTCAAACTATCACTCTTTGCAGATGATATGATACTATATGTGGAAAACC
>NW_019154105.1:19659896-19675008 GCF_002288905.1 Enhydra lutris kenyoni | reverse complement strand
CCCTGGGGATAAAAATATATGTTTATAAAAAATAAAATAAAAAAAAATTAAAAAATGCCAGGCGATAAAATAAATGACAGAGTATGAATAGGTTTCTGCCAATAAATGTGAAAATTTGAGTGAAATTTTTAAAAATTCTAAAAAAATACACAAATTACCACAACCAACAGAAAGAAATTTTGAAAATCTAAATATTCCTTTATCTATTAAAGAAATTGACTAATTCAAACTTTTCATACAAAGTAAATTTCATGCCCAGATAGCGCCACTAGTAAATCCTTACACTGAGGGGCACCTGGGTTGCTCAGATGGTTAAGCATCTGTCTTCAGCTCAGGTCATGATCAGAGGGTTCTGGGATTGAGCCCGCATCAGGCTCTCCCTCTCCTTCTGCTGTTCCCCTGCTTGTGCTCTCTCACTTTCTCTGTCAAATAAATAAATAAATTCTTTTTAAAAAATCTTTACATTTAAAGAAGAAATAACCACAGTCTTTCACAGACTAGGAAAAATTTTCAGCTAATTTTATATAGCCAGTTGAAGAGTGATGACTAAAAAAGTTACAGGTCAATTTTTCCTCATGAACATACAATCTAAAATCATAACTGAACTTTTAACAAACTAAATCCAGCAATTTTTTTAAGTAGGTTTGACCCTGAGATCAAGACCTGAGCTGAGATGAAGTTGGAAGCTTAACCTACTGAGTCATACAGGTGCCTCAAATCCAGCAATTTTTTAAAGTATGAGTATCCACTGTAACAAGATTTTATTTATTCAAAGAATGCAAAACCATTTACCAGGCAAGACTTTTCACTTTCACCATTTCTATTCAACCTTATATTTGAGGTCAAGAAACAGAAATATGTCATAAAAATTGGGAAGAAATAACATTGCCTTTATTGATTACATTAACAAATTCAAAGCCATCCTAATAATACTAAGTAAATCACAGCAAGATTTTAGGATTTAAGGTTGGTAAATAAAGAATTTTTAAAAATGGTGTTTGCTTACTGAAGCACATTTAATTAAAAATCTTTTTTGAGAGGCACTGGGGTAGATCAGTTGATTAAGAGTCAGACTGTTGATTTTAGCCCATGTTTTAATCTCATGGGTGATGAGATTGAGCCCTGTCTGTGGGCTCCCCTCTCAGTGGGGAGTCTGCTTGAAGATTCTGTCCCCCTGCCCTTCCCCCTACTCTCACACATTCTCACTCAAATAAATAATCTTTTAAAAATCTATTTTTGAAGTATTAATATGGGGAATGAGGAAATGATGATCAAATGTTATAGAATGTTAACACTGATACTAAATGATTTAGAAACACTGAGATCATTTTTTGTGATTATAAATGTATGGTGGATTCAAATATATTTGATTATCTCATAATTTTTCCCAAAACTATTCTTTTCTGATCTAACTGCATGTTCGCTGTCTTTACTCTTTCTCCTTTAGATTAATTCCACTTAAGGACATGGTAAAGTTGACTATATAATTTTAGATAGGACTTAAACTATGTATATTGTCTTAAATTTATTTTTTTAATCACATAAAATTCAAAACGCTGACATACAGAGCTATAGCCCTAAGAAAATATGAGGATAACAAAATTTTTAATATTATACTATCACTCATAACATACAGCAATATATTACATATGTTTGATGAAAGTTGGAAATAAAATACATTTTGAATGACATTTTTATCATAATCTAAGCTAATATCAAATCTAGGAAATTCAGTGCTTGTCCAGCCTTTAGATGAATTTTTCATGAGATAACATTAGTAATGTTAGTCATCATGAACTATTTATCAAATTTACAAATAATATTTTCAAGACATATGACCCTTTCTGCCAGTGTTGTTAATCTGTAAGTACCCAACCATTTGAGAATTTTAGTGTTATTCCATTTCTTTTTTCGATGCTTGAAAGGTATCATTTTTCTGGAATACTCTCCATGGAAGGGTACTCAATGTTTCCCAACAGTGTGGAAACTTACGCTGTGTACCATAAAATATCCCATGCCACATTCCTATCTCCTTAACCTTGCACCCAATTCTAATTTTTTCTGAGAAGTTCCCTTAAATAATTACACCAGGAAAAAAAAAAAAAAAGTATGGGAAAGGGTTTCCTTAATGTTCATAAAGACTATGACCATTGTTTAAGATTTCTTAATAAATGCTCCTTCTAGTTCCTTTTACCCTATTGATGGACATAGGGATACCAAAGAGAGTCATATATTTCTATTTCTGTTCAGTGACTCAAATTAACATTTTCAAACATCTGACAGTCCTCTTTATCTTCAAATTATACTCAAAAGCTGTGATCCAAAGATCTGATTGTTTCAATGTATCCACCAAATTCCCATACTCTATAAATGTATTACTTCATGGTCGTTGATTACTGAAAAACAAACAAACCAAAAAAATGTGCATTCAATCTCAACTCTTATTTTATTCTATTCCCCTCTATCAGTGTCCTGATAGTCTTGGCTGTATCTTGGCAAGGGCAAAGTGGGCATTGGTATTTTTTCTTCAGTAACGTCCTTTACTTACCAGGTCTCTTTATTTTTGGATCTCAATATTGCCCTTCCATAAGAGGTTAAGAACTATAGTTTTAAATCTCCTCTGTTGTGGAGGATTGAAATAAATTCAATCAGAGTTATAATTAAAACGTGCTACACAATTCTAGGGTCATGTCTTAGCTAGAAAGGAGGATGGTTTTACATGTTATGCCAACTATTCTTATGCTATCTAAATCACAAGCCTTATTCTTAGTGAAATATCACCTGCAAAAATTCTCTTAATTCTTAATTTATCAACTAGTATAGCACTTAATCCCTGAGTGTGCTGATCACTAATTCCTACTCTTACAGTGGAGCTATGAATGATCTCACGTTCACCCGGAGTCTCTCTCTTCCCTTCTTATAGGGCTCTTACATTTAATTGCACATTTAAGGTTCTACAAAGTAACATTTTACATTTGAGAAAACTATTCTAATAACAAATTTATATAGCATTTTCACATATATTTGGTACTGATGTGTTGAGATTCTCGTAAACATACAGTGTATAATGATTATATGCAGATATTATCATGATTATCTTAATCTATCCCTATAGATTAGGAAAATAACATCAGTGTAATACAGTTTCAGCAAACCGAGATTCAGAGCCAGTTCTGAGGATTCCAAAAGCTCTTGCATATATATTGATACTATATCACTCATCTTGCTTTTTTACTCATCGTACCTTCTAAATATAAACCCCATGAGAAATCACTGATATGAAGATCTGTTTACACTATATTTCTTACTTCATCAACGCTAAACTCTTTAATCTGACATTCAATGCCTACTCTCATTTGACATTGTCTTAGTCTTTCAGTTTAGGAAAATGCTTGAGACTCAGCTAAAATATTTGATTTCAACAGATCTTCTATTTACTAGCTCTATGACAAGTTATATACAAGTAAAGAAAATGAGTAATAGAACCATTAATATTAAATATGTACAATTCTAATACTGCTATTATTCTTTTTACTTGTTATTCATTCCATAGACTTTTTTTCTTTAACCAAGCCCATCCTCATGCCTTCCTAAATGCTATATTTCTGTCACTGTTTGCTTTTTCCTCATGTCAACCTCAAAAATTTTCCCTATGTGTAGTTATAGCCTATGAATTTTGTAGGGTAACACAATGGTGATTTTCCCCCTGAGCTTTGACATTTGTACAATATTTCATATGCTGAAACTTTAAGTGTTAATATCTAATTTTATAAGCACTCAAATTCTAACTTCTTAAATAAGAAGTTCCTCTAAGGTGAGAACTTTTCATTATATCTTTTTAATGCCCATGACAGAACAAGGGACACAAGAAATACGTCATTGGCATTGTACGTAATTGCTTACATTGACTAAGTTAATAACTGGCAGAGAAAATTTTTAAGTAATACAGTAATGTGAGTCTTATGTATGTATTTGTTAAATAAGTTTCATGTTCTGTCTTTATCTTTAGTTACCATAATTTTAAAAATTGTATGTTTTTTTATCTAAAGTATAAAACACGATTGAAGGACTTATGTGAATCTATTAAAAAGACATTTATGAATTGCAGTTTGTGACCTTGAATGCAGGTCATGAAATTTTAACTTCACTACAGTTCAGTTGTACATAATTTCTTTAGTTAGTCTATAATCAACTCGGTGTTGCTTTACCTGTCTCTAGTATTACCTATTGCTAAGGTGGGGAAACTTATCTGAATGTCTAATTTGTTTTAAAGTTAAACCAATGTGATAAGTGTAGGAATACCTTCAAGTAGTGCTCAGTCTTTTTCAAATAAAAAAATATTCAGTCTGTCATATGTCTGTTTAGTACCTCGTGTCAACCCTTATGTCTGTTTCCTCCCCTAAACGGCCTCTGGGAGAAAGGACTGACAACTGTGTGACTGTGCGCCACTGAAGTGAATTAAGGGAGACTTTATCCTGGACTTTGATCGTCCGCTCGCCTCAGCTGGCCTGCCCGATGTCATGTGTCCATTCATCATCGATTTTCCTACCATTTTCTGATACTGAAATCTAAAAACTTAATTTTTTTCAATCCCAGAAATGCTACTATGATATTCCCTTTCAGAACTGAAATATTTGTTTCAGGTATCTAAATTTGCAACGATCTCTTTTATCCAGTCCACTCGCCCAGGCAGAGGTCTATGCAGCCTCTGCTGCAGCGTTAACCTTGCTCTGCCCACATGGCACCACGGCAGGCCTAATAGCTGTTTGCCCAGTTCTCAACGTCAGTGATAGACACTTAGTTTGGCTCAGAGTAGCTAACTCTGAAATCCTACCTCCACCCGACTGCATCCCAAATTAACACAGAGAACCTGGAAATTTGGATTCTCTCCAGAATTCCAAAGAGAAGCCAGAGGTAAGGGCTGGACGACTTTGAGCTTCACTCCTCTCATTTCATTTTACATACTTTGTTTCCCTTAACCAGAGACAGAAAAGTAGAAATTGAGTATCTACAAGGTTGTTCCAATCTCCTATTGCTCTTTATCCTTATTATCATTCCCCACAGGCAAAAAGAACTGAACTTACTTTGAAAGCCTTATACCATCCCCTTTCCATGCCCTGGCTAAATTCTAAGCATGTACTTGAGTGTTGCCCTACAGCATTGACCTTGGTGCACTTAATACTGCAAACTAGGTGATAACTTGGGTACTAAATGGGGGTAAAAGAAACTTGAGAAAACTTCCCTTGGATAATATCTAGCTTGAAAGCTTATTGACCAATTATATAATCCTTGTTTTGAATGTCAGAAGCTGAATATCATTAAATATTACTAACATACCTATTTCTCTCTACATTTCCTCTACTACCAGTTCTGATTTCTTATTGTCTCCCCATCCATCTACCTCCTCACAGATAGATACCTGGGTAGCCTAATAAAAAGTCCAGTAAATTTTACAGAGAAAAGCACGAAAAGTACAATATATTTTAATATCATTGTTAATCTCCATTAGATGCTATCGCAGCAGCTCTGTTTATACTTAATGAAAATAACTAAATTGCAATGTATCTTACCATCTTTTAGATTTAAGTTTTTTCATGTATATATAGACCTCAAAACCTTATTTAAACTTATTATAGAAGCTACTTTTCTTTTTAAGAGAGGTGAGAGGGAGAGAGAAAATTCTAAGCACAGAGTCTGACACAGGGCTCAATGTCACAACCTTGAGATCCTGACCTAAGCCAAAATCAAGAGTTGGAAGTTTAACCTACTTAGCCACCCAGAGGCCCCTATGATGTTAGCTGTTAAAAGCCCTTTACACATATACTTATTTAAAACTAAAACTTTATCAGAATACTATTCTTTTTTTAATAGTCTCCATTTCGACTATGGAGTCTAATCAGGACTTGAACTTATGACCCTGAGATCAAGACCTGAGCTGAAATCAAGAGTTGGTCACTCAGCTGACTGAACCAACCAGGCACCCCTATTAGAATACTATTCTTGTTCATGTAAAAAATGTTTTTAAATTTTGATATTTTGTGCTATTTCTAATTTTGTTAGCTTAAAAAATGCATTTGACCACTTACCTTTAATAGAATAGTATTTAAAATTATTGACTAATTCTTTTTGTTTTCTGCTTCTTTATGCGTATAATTCTGAAATAATACATCTATTTGCTATTGAACTTTAAAAATTGTCTAAATATTTTATATATATTTTTTAAGATTTTATTTATTTATTTGACAGAGAGAGAGAGAAATCACATGTAGATAGAGAGGCAGGCAGAGAGAGGGGGAAGCAGGCTCCCTGTCGAGGAGAGAGCCCGATGTGGGGCTCGATCCCAGGACCCTGAGATCATGACCTGAGCTGAAGGCAGAGGCTTAACTCACTGAGCCACCCAGGTACCCCTAAATATTTTGTATTTTAATTTAAATCCCAAATTACTGTATGCTGAGTTTTAAGGCTCTATTTATATAAAATGTTATTATCTTAAGTAAAGTTCTATGAATCTATACTAAGGAGATCTTCTAATACACTGTCAGACAAGGTCTTCATACACCATATAAATATGTATGTTTTTTTTTATTCAAAATGATAATATAATATGGCAGGTGTCACATCTTCATTTAAAAGCTAGCTGAAAATTTTCTCAACATAGTCTTTTGATAGAATAATATTTTAGTCATAAACTCAAACTTAATATTCCTTTTAAAATTTTCACTCTAACTAATAGTGACCTTCTAAATGCCAGCATTCTACCACTATTTAGACAATTATGATCAGGTGGGTGGCCCAGATGAATTGTCAAATAGTATGGAGTTCATGACTTCCTTCTATAAGGAATAGTTTTCTCATCTTGGCCTTAAGGTTTGCTTCTTGTCTGAATGGTATTTTTATAAAAGAATTGAAATAATCTTTTTAAAAAGAGGTAGGCAGATGATGGGCTGTGAGCTATATCTGTCCCATCACCTGTTTTTGTAAATAAAATTTTATTCAAATGCAGCCACACCCATTCATTTATGTACCATGAGAGACTGCTTTTGTGCTCGTATGGTAGCATTGAGTAGTTGCAACAGAAACCCTATGGTTTGCAAAGCTGAAATTATTTACTACTTGGCCCTTTACAAGAAAAGTTTGCCAAACCATATCTTAAATTAAGGATATATTGTAAGTATTTAAAAGTGTATCATTTCAGAAATGAAATGAATGGCTTTGGGATGTAATATATATTACTGTTTTATTTATGGGCTTTATTATGTGACACCCTATTCTGAATAATTTTGATGTATTAACATTTAATCTTCTTAATTTTATGAGATACAGTAAATGGCAGAACTGGGATTCAAACTCAAAATTTTGACTTTAGAGTCTTTTCTTTTAACTAGAAGTTTATACTAACTTTTGTACATGATAAGTGTCTCAGCATTGGAGATGTTCAGCTGGTTTAATGAACACTTATCCAAGACTGTTAGAAAAAAGGAAAATTGTAAGGTTCTTTTCTACCATAAAATACCATTTATTTATCTGTCTAGATCAACAGAGAGCAGTGAGTAAACAGAAAGAGAGAAAGGAGGGAAGGAAAGAAAGGAGGGTGGAGGGAGGTAAGGAAGGAAGGAAGGAAGGAAAAATAAAAGAAAAGAAGGAAGGAAGGAAGAGAAAGAAAGAAAGAGGGAAGAAAAGGAAGGAAGGATGGGGAAAAGGAAAAAGAAAAGAAAAAAAAAGAAAAGAAAAGAGAAGAAGACACAGAAAAGAAGAGAAAAGAGAGAGATCAATTTCCATAATTCCAAGATCCACTGTTTGGTAGTTTCAAGACATAAATTAGAAGATAAGCTAAACATACAAAAAGCCAAGTATTTGAACCTTTAACCTCATTTAAAAAAAAAAATAGTCCCAATGAAGAGGTCGAGCATGAAATGTACTTTTCCACAATTCACTTGGTCTCTGACCCATTAAAGGCTTATTACTGGGTTATGTAGAATTTTCCAATTTAATAAAAAGTCATTTTCTTATTAAAAATTAATGGATAAATATAATCATTAAAACAAAAAAAAATCTTACTTATTGATATCTTGCCAGCGTTAGCTGAAAACAGATATCTATTTTAATAATATGCAGGATAATTTATAGTTCAGACACATTTTAGATGCATCTTTGTCTGAGATCTTCTTACTCTGTTTTTTCCGATCAGATTTATAACAGTCTAACAAAACAACCATCTACACAGTTAGCATCTTCGCAAGTCACTGTCAAAGGAGACAGTTTAGAACCTTGAATCCCAAGAATATGTATCCTCTCCTGACTTGCTATCTCTTTCTCAGGGAAGGAGATTTGAATAGCAAGACAGTCTTACTCCCTCATTCCCAACAAACTCAGTCACCCTCGTGCTCCATCCTTTACCTCACAGAAAGATCTGACTTTTTCTCTTTGTTGTTTTGAAAAAAGAATTAAACCTGAAATTAGAGGGTTAGGTGCCGGATTCAAATTCAGAAAGATTCAATGTTTGTCCATCAATGGCTTACTACTTTGTACTGAACTTTCCTGTTCCCCATTAGAAACAGAGCATAATAATATCTATCCTGTAGGATTTGGGGAAGATAAATGCAAATGGATATATAAAAACTTCTTGGAGGGGTCCCTGGGTGGCTCAGTAGGTTAAGCCTCTGCCTTCGGTTCAGGTCATGATCTCAGGGTCCTGGGATCAAGGCCTGCATCGGGCTCTCTGCTCAGCGGGGAGCCTGTTTCCCCATCTCTCTCTCTGCCTGACTCTCAGCCTACTTGTGATCTCTCTCTCTGTATCAAATAAATAAATAAAATCTTTTAAAAAATTAAAAAATAAAAAATAAAAACTTTTTGGAAAAAAACTATAATGCATATTAAGTATTTAGTATAGACTTGTTCAGACTGAAATTGAATGATCAATTTCTTACTAAAACTCAGTCATGGGTACGTTCTAAGTCATGGTTATAGTCATTCTATTCTTTCTCATTTCATATAATGTTTTAAATTTCTGTAATAAAATAATTAAAGGAAAGTCTCTTTCAGGATGAATTATGATAAGAATTAAAATGCTAGAAAAAAGTTTCACATAGTCACTTTACATCTAAGAAAAAAATGTTATTTAGATTCTAACGGAACATGTAAACTTGATTTATAAGATTTAATATTTTTCAATAAACTCTAGATGACACTAAATTTCTCACCTGTATACATATTAGCCTCAAATTTATATGTGCATAAAATTATTATCCATTGCATCTAATAATACTTTATGATTTTCTCAATTTTTTTATAGTAGCTCTTGTAAACCATGAAGCATAGTGGTGGAATTCTGGGGGGAAAAAAAAGAAAAAAAGATTAGACAAGTTCAACCCTGAGCCAAAAGCAATGGCATGACTTGTTTTAAGGGAATGTGTACTTCAGCAAAGGCTGAAATCCAAAATGCTGCAGAATCTTTAAAAAATGGTAATCAGAATTCCTGTATAGCATTGGCTCCCAGTCATAATTTGGCCTTTTTAGACAGATCTATTTTTAACTAATAAGGGATGCAGTAAACCATTTGAATATGATTCTTTAAATTTTAAAACATATGGATGTATCAGCTTCATTTCTCCTTCTACCCATAGGCAAGGTTCAGCTATTCTGAATTAAACAGTGTTTCAGTTTATACCATCTGGTTTCAATGCTATATAATTCACCAAAGGATTAATAGGAATAGCAGGTATGCCTTATTTCTGTCATCATCCTTTCATCAATCACAAAAATTAGTATGATACTGGAATAGCCAAAGTATTTTTGCTTTGAAAGATCTCAAACACTAATATACAATATAGGCTCCTTACTGAAATGCAGATTTTGTTGGCAGGGTGGAGCTTATTTTGTTGGATTTATTCATGTTCTACTATTTAAAAAAAGGGAATCAATAGGAGGGTAGGTAGTATAGATTTTGTATATTCTTAATAATTTGAGTACTCAAATTATTTTCAAAAAATAGTAACTTATAAATAAATATGAGCTTTTAGCACCAAAACTGTGATTCTTGAAGAAGTCAAACAAAGAAAAAATACATTTTATAAATGTAAGCCTATGCTACATAAATGGAACATCCTTGAGAATTTTGTACTAACTACTCTATTTTAATTTAAGTGTTCATATTAAGCATAAGAAAATCTGTCTGCCTGGTTAAATGTATTTTGCAGAAAAGCAAAAGATTGTTTTACACCATTGTTAATCCAATTATATGCAGTATTTGTTAATGTTTATCATTAATACTGACACTTCACACACATTAATTCAGCTGTCACAGCATTGTCAGAAATCGATCAATTCTTTCATTATGATGAATTTACATTCATTTCCATGGCACATCTATTAAAGCATTAGACTTGTCCATAAATTAAACTATGAAATTATTTTATAAATCCTGTGTTCAGAAGTATCTCTTCAGCATTCCCTTAAAAATTCTTACAAGCACACAGTTGTAGATTACATTTCTTTGCTCCTTTTTGGGTTATATTAATCCCCCACCTCACTCTTTAAAAGATATTTTACCTGTATTTCAAAATAACGTATACAGAATGATGTACAAATAGTACTCTGAAAGCAAGAAAACTGAAACAAAATTTATACTTTAACGATCTCATGCCATTTTACAATAGTATATATTACCTGGCTAATTAAATGGTCCTACAAACAAGAATAACATTGTATCAGACAATTCAATAAATGAGATCTTCTAGTAAGATATAGCTTATAACTAGTCCAATATAATGGAAAAAAGTCTTACTCCTTTGGTTTTTCCTGGTTACTTCTTTTTTTTAATTATTTTTATTAATATATAATATAATATTTGCCCCAGGGGTACAGGTCTGTGAATCGTCAGGCTTACATACTTCATAGCACTCACCATATCACATACCCTCCCCAATGTTCATAACCCAACCACCCTCTCCATACACCCTCTCCCCCTAGGAACCCCCAGTTTGTTTTGTGAGATTAAGAGTCTTTTATGGTTTGTCAGCCTCCTGATCCTATCTTGTTTTATTTTTTCCTTCCCTACCCCCAAGCCCCCCATTCTGCCTCTCAACTTCCTCAAATTAGGGATAGCATATGATAATTGTCTTTCTCTGATTGATTTATTTCGCTCAGCATTATACCCTCTAGTTCCATCCATGTCATTGCAAGTGGTAAGATTTCATTTCTTTTGATGGCTGCATAGTATCCCGTTATATATATACCACATCTTCTTTATACATTCATCTGCTGATAGACATCTAGGTTCTTTCCATAGTTTGGCTATTGTGGACATTGCTGCTATAAACATTCTGGTGCATGTGACCCTTTGGATCACTATATTTGTATCTTTAGAATAAATACCCAGTAGTGAGATTGATGGTATTTTGATAGGGATTGCATTAAATGTGTAGATAGTTTTAGGTAATAGACATTTTCACAATATCTGTTCTTCCAGTCCATGAGCTTGGAACATTTTTCCATTTCTTTGTGTCTTCCTCAATTTCTTTCATGAGTACTTTATAGTTTTCTGAGTATAGATTCTTTGCCTCTTTGGTTAGGTTTATTCCTAGGTATCTTATGGTTTGGGGTGCATTTGTAAATGGGATTGACTCCTTAATTTCTCTTTCTTCTGTCTTGCTGTTGGTGTATAGAAGTGCAACTGATTTCTGTGCATTGATTTTATATCCTGACACTTTACTGAATTCCTGTGTGAATTCTAGCAGTTTTGGAGTGGAGTATTTTGGCCTTTCCACATAAAGTATCATATCATCTGCAAAGAGTGAGAGTTCTTTGCCAATTCAGATGCTTTTAATATCACTTTGTTGTCTGATTGCTGAGGTCTAAACTTCTAGTACTATGTTGAATAGCAGTGGTGATAGTGGACATCTCTGTCATGTTCCTGACCTTAGCGGAAAAGCTCTCAGTTTTTCCCCATTGAGGATGATATTCACTGTGAGTTTTTCATGGATGGCTTTGATGATATTAAGGTATGTACCCTCTATCCCTACACTTTGAAGAGTTTTGATCAAGAAAAGATGATGTACTTTGTCAAATGCTTTTTCAGCATCTATTGAGAGTATCATATGGTTTTTGCTCTTTCTTTTATTAATGTATTGTATCACATTGACTGATTTGTGGATGTTGAACCAACCTTGCACCCAGGAATAAATCCACTTGGTTGTGGTGAATAATCCTTTTAATGTACTGTTGGATCCTATTGGCTAGTATTTTAGTGAGAATTTTTACATCTGTGTTCATCAAGGATATTGGTCTGTAATTCTCTTTTTTGATGGGATCCTTGTCTGGTTTGGGGATCAAGGTGATGCTGGCCTCATAAAATGAGTTTGGAGTTTTCCTTTCATTTCTATTTTTTGGAACAGTTTCGGGAGAATAGGAATTAATTCCTCTTTAAATGTTTGGTAGAATTCCCCTGGGAAGCCGTCTGGCCCTGGGTTCTTGTTTGTTGGGAGATTTTTGATGACTGCTTCAATGTCCTTACCGGTTATGGGTCCGTGCAGGTTTTCTATTTCTTCCTGGTTCAGTTGTGGTAGTTTATATGTCTCTAGGAATGCCTCCATTTCTTCCAGATTGTCAAATTTGCTGGCATATAGTTAGTTGCTCATAATATGTTCTTATATTGTTTGTATTTCTTTGGTGTTGGTTGTGATCTCTCCTCTTTCATTCATGATTTTATTTATTTGGTCCTTTCTCTTTTCTTTTTGGTAAGTTTGGCTAGGGGTTTATCAATCTTATTAATTCTTTCAAAGAACCAGCTCCTACTTTCATTGATTTGTTCTACTGTTCTTTTGGTTTCTATTTCATTGATTTCTGCTCTGATGTTTATTAGTTCCCTTCTCCTGCAAGGTTTTGGCTTTCTTTGCTGTTCTTTCTCCAGCTACTTTAGGTATGGGGTTAGTTTGTATATTTGAGATCTTTCTTGTTTCTTGAGAAAGACTTGTATTGCTATATACTTTCCTCTCAGGACCACCTTTGCTGTGTCCCACATATTTTGAACAGTTGTGTTTTCATTATAATTTGTTTCCATGATTTTTTCCATTCTTCTTTAATTTCCTGGGTGACACATTCATTCTTTAATAGAATGCTCTTTAGCTTCCATGTATTTGAGTTCTTTCCAACTTTCCTCCTCTGATTGAGTTCTAGCTTCAGAGCATTGTGGTCTGAAAGTATGCAGGGAATGATCCCAATCTTTTGGTACTGGTGGAGACCTGATTTGTGACCCAGGATGTGATCAGTTCTGGAGAATGTTTCATGTGCACTGGAGAAGAATGTGTATTCTGTTGCTGTGGATTGGAATGTTCTGAATATATCTATGATGTCAACCTGGACCAGTGTGTCATTTAAAGCCTTTATTTCCTTCTTGATCTTTTGCTTGGATGATCTGTTCATTTCAGTGAGTGGGGTGTTAATGTCCCCTATTATTATTGTATTATTTTTGATGTGTTTCTTTGATTTTATTATTAATTAGTTTATATAGTTGGCTGCTCCCATGTTAGGGGCATAGATATTTAAAATTTTTAGATCTTCTTGTTGGACAGACCCTTTGAGTATGATATAGTGTCCTTATTATAGTCTTTGACTTAAAATCTAATTGATCTTATATAAGGATTGCCACCCCAGCTTTCTTCTCATGTCCATTAGCATGGTAAGTGTTCCACCCCCTCACTTTAAATCTGGAGGTGTCTTTGGATCTAAAATGAGCTTCTTGTAGAATGCCCTTTGATGGGTTTTGTTTTTTTTATCCATTCTGATACCCTGTGTCTTTTGATTGGGGCATTTAGCCCATGACATTCATGGTAACTATTGAAAGATATGAATTTAGTGCCATTGTATTGCCTGAAAGGCGACTGTTACTGTATATTGTCTGTTCCTTTCTGATCTACTTCTTTTAGGCTCTCTCTTTGCTTAGAAGACCCCTTTCAATATTTCCTGGGGGGCTGGTTTGGTGTTTGCAAATTCTTTTAATTTTTGTTTGTCCTGGAAACTTTTTATCTCTCCTTCTATTTTCAATGATAGCCTAGCTGGATATAGTATTCTTGGCTGCATGTTTTTCTCATTTAGTGCTCTGAATATATCATGCCAGTTCTTTCTGGTCTGCCAGGTCTCTGTGGATAAGTCTGCTGCCAATCTAATAATTCTACCACTGTATGTTACAGACTTTTTGTCCTGAGCTGCTTTCGGGATTTTCTCTTTATCACTAAGACTTGTAAGTTTTACTATTAGATGACAAGTTGTGGACCTATTTTTATTGATTTTGAGGGGTGTTCTCTGTGCCTCCTGGATTTTGATGCTTGTTCCCTTTGCCATATTGGGGAAATTCTCTACTATAATTCACTCCAATATACCTTCTGCCACTCTCTCTATCTTCTTCTTCTTCTGGAATCACAATTCTAATATTGTTTCATCTTAAGGTATCAGTTATCTCTTGAATTCTCCCCTCATGGTCCAGTAGTTGTTTGTCTCTCTTTTGCTGAGCTTCTTTATTATCCATCTTTTGGTCTTCTGTATCACTAATTCTCTCTTCTGCCTCATTTATCCTTGCAGTAAGAGCTCCCATTTTTTATTGCATCCCATCAATAGCTTTTTTAAAATCAGCTTGGTTACATTTTAGTTCTTTTACATTTCTCCAGAAAGGGATTTTATTTCTCCAGACATGTTTCTCTAATATCTTCCATGCATTTTTTGAGCCCAGCTAGCACCTTGAAAATCGTCATTCTGAACTGTAGATCTGACATATTACTAATGCCCATATTGATTAGGTCCCTAGACATTGGTACTGTCTCTTATTCTTTGTGTGTGTGTGTGTGTGTGTGTGTGGTGAGTTTTTCTGCCTTGTCATTTTATCCAGATATGAATATTTGAACAAGAGAATAAAACATTAAAAGGGTGACAAAGTCCCAAGAAAAATGTATGCTAACCAAATCAAAAGAGGCCCCAAACTGGAGGGAGAAGAAAGGGGGTAAAAAGAAAATTTAAAAAAAAATTTTTTTTTATTTATTTGTCAGAGAGCAAGAGCGTGAACAAGCAGGCAGAGTGGCAGGCAAAGGCAGAGAGAGAAGCAGGCTCCCCACTGAGCAAGGAA
>NW_019154105.1:19657069-19659796 GCF_002288905.1 Enhydra lutris kenyoni | reverse complement strand
ATATATATATATATATATATATATATATATATATATATGAATGACTTGTGAATAGAACAGAGCCACCCACTTGATTTCGGGTGTATTTTGGTCTCTTAGAAGATACTACCTCCCAAAATTTTAAAGAAAGAAAAGCTTATATATATACAAAAATAAGGGTGAGCACGATGAAAAGATGGAATATGACTGTAAAGACAGAAATTTTTTTAAAAATGTAAAAAAAGTAGTTGTTCAGAATGATTTGATAACTATCTAGCTGAACTCCTGCAACCTGATGTCATTTCAGTCTGCTACTCCTCCACCATCTTGCCTTTCCCCTCTTCCTGGTTACTTTCACTGGGACCTACAGAAATCATCTTTCTACTGGCTCAGGCCAGGACTATTCCTATTTAAAGAGGGAAACAGATCAGTAACTTGAGTCTTACAATCTTGGAGGGCCTACAGTTAGTCACATTTCCAGTCCTAGTATTCCTTGGGCAATGATTATCAACTCCTTTATAATTCCCACCTCTGCATCCTGCACATGGACTTTTGTTCCAGCAGTCCAGATTATGATATCCCCAGAAAGAGCAAGCTTGCTTAAATCCATTTGTCTTCTTTAGTAGCGTAACCCATTTGTCTTCTTTAGTAGCGTAACCCAGTATTATCTCAATGTGACATACATTTCAATCATAGTACTTGCTCATTAAAACACAGCTCCTTGTGTATGGGTACATGGGAATTCTCTGTACAATCTTCAAAGTTTTCTGTAAATTTAAAGCTATTCTAACATCAAAAGTATATATTTTAAATTCACCTACCTAGGTTCCAAACTTAACTGCCTAATCATTATTTCTAGAATTGGCATGAGGGAAAGTGCATTGTAATAAACACCCCAGTTGATTTTTATGCACCCTAGTTTCCATAGTGGCTAAGAATAGGTTTATGACCTTTACGCTCTTCAGTATTGTCCAATTGACTGACTAATCAACCTTCAATAAGAACCTGGGACCATAGATGTTATCATTACTCTGACCATGACTCAAATTGTTGGATGTATCTTTTGTGGGTAATAGCTTTCTAAGCACAGAAATTACATCACCGGGAATCAATTGTAGGTATGTTGACTGATGAAATGAGCTCCTGGAATCATTAAGTGGCATAAACACCAAGCTTCCCTAACCAGGTCCAACCTCTAGTCCTAAACTAAAAGACCCTTCTCTGCTAAATTTTGTTCTTCTGGATCATTGAATGTCTCCCACTGCCACATTCTTCAGTTAAGACGTGAGAAAAAAGATGAGAAACCCCATTTTGGATGAAAAAAAGGAAAAAAGAAAAAAGCCATGATGTCTCAAAATTCTAAAAGAATAAATAGACATATAGTAAACGGGAATATTTAATATGTTTCTTATGGTTTTCTAGAATCAGAAAGTAATTACTTATTACTTATGTTATTTACATTCATTTATTTGTTTGTTGAAATTGTCAAATAATTACAAATGTGTTACTAACTACTTAACTGTAATCACTGAAATTATATTGTATGTAATACAATAAAGTTATATTAAAATTGATGATTCCCCCATCAGCACTTATACATTAACCTAAAATTTGTCAAATTTGTTTTGTATAAAGAATTCTTATAGAAAACCTGAAAATTGTTTTGAAAAAACAACCAGATGACCACTGAGTCCTTTTTTAAATGATCTTTACTACACCTTTTACTTACAGGAGCCCATAAAACAAAATTAATATTATTTTAAGGCACAAACCGTACCATCTAATGTACTTTATTTTATTGTTAACCTTTTAATGATATTTTCCATATTATTCAATTTAAGCATACCATTTAAGTGTCCTGGTCCCAAAATGATTTCAAGGAGTTCTGTTTCCAATAAACTTCTTAAATTACTTGATTTTAATCTTGTCTGTTTCCATAAAACTGAAATTAAGTTAATGAACAAAAAATGCCTTATGTGTACCTAACTAGAAAAAAGAAACTGAAATATTAAAACAATGTGCCAAAATCTGATTCACATCATCCAGCACTAGGGACCCTGGGTCAGGCCTCCTGGACCCCTTTGCTGCTCTTGTTCAGTGGGGACTACGCCAGAAACAACTAGTCATTGTGAAGAATTGTTTAAAAATGAATGTGCTGAAGATTTTCTGATTCACATTCATTATCCACTGACCTGCTCTCAATGGATTTCACAGAGAGAAGCAAAACTAATTACCTCAGACCAGGCTGTCTGGAAAATAATGGCACAGTGATTTAACAAAAAGCATTCATGCTGTAGGGGCCTTTTCGAATAGTGTATATTTTTAAAATTAAATATCACACTTTTTTAATGATAAAACTTTTGCCTTTGAACTAATGCACCATCACTTCTTAAAAACAAAATCAGTACTAAAAAAAAGACCTTTGTGGGGTAAATATCAGTACTATTATTTAGCTTCATGTTAAGTGATCTGAACATACTTGAAGACAGGCCTGCAAAATTTAGGGGATTATATGTGTGAAGAGGGGTATTTTAGAAATGAGGAAAGAAAATCATATGAGAAATATTAGGTGATTGAGGGTAAGTTGTTTATTAATCTCATTTATTATCACTGTCTTAATTTACCACAAAAATATTTTTTCTTGATAAAACATGCATAGTGGATAATAAGAATGTTTTCCAATGAAACCTGTCTTATTATAAGGGTTTACTGATCTTATTGATATGCAAGGAAATTCTGCAAATCTCT
>NW_019154105.1:19629379-19652069 GCF_002288905.1 Enhydra lutris kenyoni | reverse complement strand
GGGGGGGTGGGGTTATGGACATTGGGGAGGGTATGTGCTATGGTGAATGCTGTGAAATGTGTAAACCTGGCAATTCACGGACCTGTACCCCTGGGGATAAAAAGATATTATATGTTTATAAAAAATAAAATTAAAAAAAATAGAATTACAAAAATAATAATAATAATAATAACTCTTTACTATTAAAAAAATCAGTATAAGATTGAAGCACAAAAGCAATAAAATAAACTATATTTATAGAAATCAGTAAAGGGATACACAAAATAAACAGATGTGAATTATACATCATATACATAAAAATTGCCGGTGGGGGGAGAATTAGTGTTTTTAGAATGGGTTCAAACTTATGTGACCATCAACCTATTATAGACTGTTATACACATAGAGTATTATATATAAGCCTAATAGTAATTACAAATCAAAACTGGTAACAGATATGCAAAAAATAAATAAAAAGAATTAAAAATCACTAAAGATAGCCATCAAATCACAAGGGAAGAGAGCAAGAGAAGAAAGGAACAGAGAAGATCTACAAAAACAACCATAAAACAAGTAACAAAATAACAATAAGTACATACCTATCAATGATTATATTGGATACAAATGGACTAAATGCTCCAATTGAAATACACAGTGTAACTAAATGGATAAAAAAAAAAAAAAACACTCATCCATATGTTGCCTACAAGAGACTCATTGCAGACCTAATGGCAAATGTAGATTCAAAGTAAAGAGATGGCAAAGTGTTTATCATGCAAATGCAAATGAAAAGAAACTCAGGGTAGCCATACTTATATCAGATAAAAATATACTTTAAAACAGATTGTAACAAGAGAAAAGGGGCACTGCATAATCATAAAGGGAGAAATGCAGAAAGAAGGTATAACAATCGTAAATATTTATGCATCTACCTTGAAAGTACCCAAATATACAAAGCAACTATTAACAGACATGAAGGAAGAAATTGATCATAATACAGTAATAGTAGGGGACTTTAATGCCACTTATATCAATGGATAGATTATCCAGACAGAAAATCAACAAAGCAACAGTGGCTTTGAATGACACAATAGACCAAATGGATCTAACAGATATATCCAGAACATTCCATTCAAAAACAGAAGGAATAGGAGGAGGAGGGAGTTAAAATGGCAGAGTAGTGGAGGGACCCTGGACTTGCCTCGTCCCTCAAACAGAACTAGAAAATCATTTTAAACACCTAGGAAATGGATCTGAGGGTTGAGAGAACAATTTGCACAATTAGAGGGAAAGAAAGTGGCAGGTATGAGATGCAGAGGTGTGAATTAGGGAGAGAAAGACTGCAGTGCCGTTTTGCAGGGAGCCCTTTTTGCAGAGAGAAGAGAAAGAGAGGGGGAAAGACAAAGAGATTTGTTGGGTTCACCCAAGAAAAACACTTCTCCAAAACCATCGACTGGGGAATTGAGAGGAACTGACTCAAATTTTTTAAGCAGAAGAGCTCAAAATCTGAATTTTAGAAGTCTTCCCCATTTGCTGGAGTCAAGTCAGATGAGCACAGCCCTCTCCTGGGGAGAAAGAGGGCAGAGGCCCAGGAGTGGACAACGTGATGTAGGGATCCCCTGGGTCACATTGGGAGAGAATGATTCCTTTCCTGGAGTGCTTCCAGAAGAAGGTATATTGTCTCTCCAAGGACAAAAACCCAGTATGTGCCACTGAAGGGATTTTTATCAGTAAGGGACAGAAACATGCACAGAGAGTAGATAATCTGGTTGCTACTTTTCCTCTGTGCTTCACCATAAACTCCAAGTAACTGTGCAGCTGTGCAACAGCTTTTCTGGGACAAAACGGCATGAGACACAGCACAGTGAGTCTCTCCACTCAAGGTATGGAGTGGATCCATGCCTGCTGGGCCCTTTAAGATTTGAAGTTTTGAATCCCAACCATGCATCAGAGATAGAACATAGAAATGTGGCACCAGGTGTGCTGATGGCCCAGGAACAGATTCCATGAGGGCAGGGACCTGACAGAAGCCTGGGACACAAGAAGTGAGATTGTTTACTTTTTTTTTTTTTTTTAAGATTCGATTTATTTATTTGACAGAGAGAGACACAGCAAGAGAGGGAACACAAGGAGGGGGAGTGAGAGAGGGAGAATCAGGCTTCCCACTGAGCAGGGATCCTGATGTGGGGCTCAATCCCAGGACCCTAGGATCATGACCTGACCCAAAGGCAGATGCTTAATGACTGAGCCACCCAGGTGCCCTGATTATTCACTTTTATGTGGGGGCCTTCTGGACAGTGGAGGTCAGGAGATCCCTTTTCTGGAGTTGAAAGAGCAGGGAATGCCATTTCCTCACCCGTGACCCAACAGCATGGTTAGACTTCAGTGAGCAACACAGTGCCCCAAGTGGAGGCTGGGGCCAATTATACCAAATGCCACATTCTTGTGCCCTGCACTGCAGGGGCATCCTTTCTAGGGCAGGACTGTAAGCCAGCGCAGTGGGCCTATCCACCAGAAGATCAGTATAGAACTCTTGCATACACCAAGTCTACTAATCGTAGAGTACTCCAAAGCATCAACTTCAGTTCTGGTGGAAATAGGACAGGGTTTTCTTCCTCCCCTCCCCCCACCCTTTGGAATCAGGCTTATAGTTGTATGTTGTTTGCTTGTTTGTTCATTTGTTCATTTTTCTCTTTTTTCTGGATCAGGTTTCTTTTTTTTTTTCCTTCCTTTCTTTCTTCCTTTCTTTTTCTTTGGAATCAGGCTTATGTTTTTTATTTGTTTTTCTGTATATTTGTATTTTGTCTTATTCTTTTCCCTTTTCTTGAATCGGTCTTTTTTTTTTAATCAGGTTTATTTTAATGTACAAATGAAATGAAAGCATACCTAGTTAAGTCCAAAACGCTCCCCACTGAAAGCAAAGGGGAACTCTGCAAAAGACTGACATGGGGGGAAATAACAGCCAAAACACAACAGCAGGGTGCACACAGCATACACTAGAAATATTTCATGAAGTGCCAGACCTTGGACAATGTATGACCCCTTCATAATATAGCATTACTTTCATGAACAGGAAACATAAAAAGCTTTCATAACATGCAAAAGACAGAAACCTAGAAAAATGAAGAGATGGAGGAATTCTCCCCAAAAGAAAGATCAAGAAGAAATCACAGCTAGGGACTTGCTCAAAACAGATATAAACAATATATCTAAACGAAGATTTAGAATAACAATCATAAGAATATTATCTGGGTTTGAAAGAAGCATGGAACTCCCCAGAGATACCTTTGCTACAGAGATCAAAGATGTAAAATTAGTCAGGCTGACTATAAAATGCCGTAACTGAGATACAGAACAGACTGGAAGTAATCACAAGGATGAAAGAAGCAGAATGAATGAATGAATTTTATTCAAGATAAAATGATGAAAAATAATGAAGCTGAAAAGAAGAGGGAAAGAAAACTCTTAGATCACAAATGTAGATCTAGAGAACTCACCAACTCCATGAAGAGCTACAATATCTATATCATTGGAGTCCCAGAAGAACAGTGAGGGGAAGAGGGCAAAAGGTCTATTTGAAGAACTTATAGCTGAGAACTTCCTTAATATGGGGAAGGCAACAGGTGTTTGAGTCCAAAAGCCACAGAGAACAGCCCTGAAAATCAACAAAAACAGTTCAATATCAAGACGTATCACAGTGAAACCTGCAAAATACAAAGATAAAGAGAATTCTGTAAGTAGTTACTGACAAAAGGTCCTTAACCTATAAGGGTATACACATAAGGCTAGCAGCAGATCTGTCCACAGAAACTTAGGACAGAGACCATAGCATGACATATTCAATAAACCAAATGGAAAAGAATATGCAGCCAAGAATACATTATACAGCAAAGCAGTCATTCGGAATAGGAGAGAGAGATTTTCCAAGACAAGCAAAAACTAAAGGAGTTTGTAAATATTAAACCAGCTCTGCAGGATGTATTAAAGGAGGTACTTTGAGTGGGCAAGAGAGACCAAAAGCAACAAAGACTAGAAAGGAACAGAGACACTCTACAGGAACAACGACTTTACAGGTAATACAATGGCACTAAATTAATATCTATCAATAACTAATCTGGATATAAATGGACTAAATGCTCTTATCAACAGACATAAGGTATCAGAATGGATTAAGGGGGAAAAAAAAGCACCATAGAATGCTGCTTATAAGAGACTCATTTTAGGCATAAAGACACCTCCAGATTGAAAGTGAGGGGATGAAAAAACATTTGTCATGCTAAGAAATTTCAAAAGGAAGCTAGAGTGGCAATATTTGTATCAGACAAACTAGATTTTATTTTTTTAAAGATTTTGTATATATTTTTTGACAGAGAAAGACACAGTGAGAGAGGGAACACAGGCAGGGGGAGTGGAAGAGGGAGAACAGGCTTCCCGTGTAGGAGGGAGCCCAATGCAGGGCTCAATCCCAGGTCCCTGGTAACATGACCTGAGCCAAAGGCAGACACTTAATAACTGAACCACCCAGGTGTCCCAGATAAACCAGATTTTAAACCAAAGCCCACAATAAGAACTGAAGATGGGCACTATATCATAAAAAGGAGTCTATCCAACAAGAAGATCTAACAATTGTGAATATTTATGTCCCCAATTTGAGAGCAGCCAAATAATATATAAATCAATTAATAGCAAAGAAACTCATTGATAATAACACAATAATAGCAGGGACTTCAACACACCACTTAAGGCAATGGACAGATCATCTAAACAGAAGATCAACAAGGAAATAATGTCTTTGAATGACACATTGGAATACATAGACTTAACAAATATATTCAGAGAATTTCATACTAAAGCAGCAAAGCACATATTCTTTTCAAGTGCACATAAACATTCTTGAGAATAGATCACATATTGGTCATGAATCAGCCTTTAACAAATACAAAAAGATTGAGATCATACCATGCATATTTTCAGACCACAATGCTGGGAAACTTGAAGTCAACCACAAGAAAAAATTTGTAACAACCACAAATACATGGAGGTTAAAGAACATCCTACTAAAGAATTAATGGGGTAACCAGGAAATTAAAGAAGGAACTAAAAAAATGCATGGAAGCAAATGAAAATATAAACATGGTAGACCAAAACCTTTGGGATTCAGCAAAGGTGGTCACAAGAGGAAAGTATAGAGCAATATAGGCCTTCCTCGAGAAACAAGAAAAGTCTCAAATACACAACCTAAACTTATACCTGAAGAAGATGGAAAAAGAACACCAAATAATGCCTAAAACCAGAAGAAGAAGAGAAATAATAAATATTAGAGCAGAAACAAATAATACAGAAAATAAAAACTACAGTAGAACAGATCAATGAAATTAGGATCTGGCTATTTGAAAGAATTAACAAAATGTATGAACCCCTAGCCAGAAAAAGAGAAAAAAGAAAATTCAGAAGGAATACACATTGGTTTCAAGTGCATATGGGATCTCCAGAAGAGATCTCATATTAAGCCACAAAACAAATCTCAACAAATTCAAAAAGGTTGAAATCATAACATGCATCTTTTCTACCCACAATAGTATAAAGCTAGAAATCAACCACAAGAAAAAAACTCTGGAAAGAACATAAATACATGGAGGTTAAAGTACATACTATTAAACAATGAATGGGAGAACCAAGAATCAAAGATAAAATTTAAAAAATACATAGAGATGAATAAAAAATGAAAATACAACAGTTAAAATCTTTCAGATGAAGGAAAAGTTGTTCTAATAAGGAAGGTTATGCAATAAAGGCCTACTCAAAAAAGGAAGATAAATCAATTATACAAGCTAGGCTTACACCCAAAAGAGTAAGAAAAAGAAAAACAAATTCCAAAGCCAGTACACCAAAGGAAATAATAAAGAGTAGAGAAGAAATAAATGAAATGGATATTAAAAAGCAACAGAACAGATTAATGAAACCAGGAGCTGATTCTTTGAAAATATCAACAAAATTGATAAACCCTTGGTCACATTAAAGGAAAAGAGAGGAGAGGAGGGGTGAAAATGGGCTGAGAAGGGGGAGAGGGGAGGGAAGGTAAAGAAAAGGAAAGAGAAAGGGAAGGGAAAGAGAAAGGAAGGGAAGGGAAGGGAAAGGAAAGAAGAAAAAAGAAAAGAAGGAAGGAAGGGAAGGAAAATAAAAGAAGGAAAGGAAGGAAGAGAGAAAGAAAACAAAGAGAAAGGACTCAAATGAATAAGAAATGAAAGAGAAGGAACAATAATCAGCACCACAGAAATACAAGGGATTATAAGAGAATATTAAGAAAAATTATATGTCAACAAATTGAACAACCTAGAAGAAATAAACTCCTAGGAATGTATAACCTCTCAAAACTAAATCATGAAGAAATAGAAAACTTAAACAGACCAATCACTAGTAATTGAATCACTAATCAAAAAACTCCCAACAATTAATTCCATAAGCAGATGGCTTCAAAAGTGAATTCTACCAAAAGAGTTAATATCCATTTTTCTGAAACTATACTAAAAAAAATAGAACAGGAAGGAAATATTTCAGGCTTATTCTATAAGGCCAGCATTAACATGATACAAACTCCAGCTAAAGACGAAAGGGTGGGGGGAAGAAAAGGAAAGGAAAGAAAAAGAGAAAGAAAGAGAGAAAGGAAGAGAGAAAGAGGGAGAGAGGGAGGGAGAATGAATTAACTACAGGTTGTTATCTCTGATGAACAAAGACACAAAAATTTTCAAGAAAATATTAGAAAACTAAATCTAACTACTCACCATGATCACATGATACTTATTCCAGGAATATTAGGGTGGTTCAATACTGGAAAACCAATCAATGTGATACATCACATCAACAGGAGAAATGATTAAAAAAATGATAATCTAAATAGATGCTGAATAAGAATTTTACAAAATACAATGGTGATTCATGATGAAAACTCTCATGAAGTAGGTCTAGAAGGAACATACCTCAACATAATAAAGGCCATATATGAAAAACCTACATCTAACATCATATTCAGTGGGCAAAAACTAAGAGCTTTTCATGAAGAGATGCTCAGCATCACTAATCATCAGGGAAATGTAAAAACCACGATGAGATACATCTCACACCTGTGAGAGTGGCTAAAATCAAAGCCACAAGAAACATCAAGCATTGAAAAGGATGTAGAGAAAAAAGAATCCTTGCACATTGTTGATGGGAAAGCAAGCTAATGGACACGATATGGAAAACACTATGGAAGTTCTTTTAAAAATTAAAAAATAATATTTCCTTTATGATTCAATAAGTCCACTACTGGGTATTTAGCCAAGGAAAATGAAAATACTAATTCAAAAAGATATATGTACCCCTATGTTAATTGAAGAATTATTAACAATAGCCAAGATATGGAAGTAACTCAAGTGTTCATCCACAGATGAGTGGATAATAGAGATATAGTATGTATAAACACACACACACACACACACACACACACACACACACACACACACGTACAATGGAATATTATGCAGTCATAAAAAAGGATGAAATCATGCCCTCTGCAACATGAATGACTGTAAAGCATATGATGATAAGTGAGATAAGTCAGAGAAATACAAATACCATATGATTTCACTAATATATGGAATTTAAGAAATAAAGAAAATAAGAGACAAAAAAATGGACTTTTAAATATGCTGAGCAAACGTGGTTGCTGGAAGAGAGGGGTTTGGAGGATGGGTGAAATAGGTGAAGGGAATTAAGAGTACACTTATCATCATCACACACAACACCCAGCCATGTGTTGTGCCTAATCACCAGAATGCTGTGCCAAGCCACCAGGTGCACAACTGCTCCTATGTGCTATGAGAATTTGCAATGGTGTGGCCAGAATGACACATTGCTCAGCCACACACCCCCAGCCACCAAAATGTATCATGCCTGGCACTGCACCATGGGCCACCCTGATACACAGTCCCCAGCTATTATAACACTTTAGGGATCTGGCATAGGACTAGTGGCCCAGTGCAAATTTTGCTAATATCATTCACCTGCTCCCAAATTCCACAGAAGGCATGCCCCCTTACAGCTGGCCTTCCTGAGTTGTGCTAACAACACAGAGAGCAACCGCAGGCCACTACAGAAGAGTTATTGTAGAGAATTGCACTGAAAGGAAAAGTGACTCGGACAAAAGAGGAGGTTTAAGCAACATGCACAGGATACTCTCCTGAAGTGCCAGGTTCTGGTAAATAGGTCATTCTGCAGTGTAACACACTTCAGAGCCTCTTCTTTATAAAGTCACTTCTTTCAAGAGCGGAGGACACAGCAGAATTTCTTAACACAGAGACACAGAGAGGCAGACAAAATGAGACAGAGAAATTTATCCCAAATGAAAGAACATGACAAGGCCACAGCCAGAGATCTAAGCAAAACAGATATAAATAACATGCTTGATAGAGAATTTAAAGCAATGATCACAAGGATATTCATTGTACTTGAGAAAAGAGTAGAAGACAGGTTCGAGACCCTTACCACAGAAATAAGGAATTACATAGTAGAGATAAAGGGTTCAGTACAGGAAATAAGAAACACACATGATGGAATGAACAGCAAGCTGGAAGAAGCAGAGGAATGACCTAGAAGACAGAGTAATACAAAGTAATCAAGCTGAGAAAAAGAAAAAGAATTACGCAAAATGATAATAGGTTAGAGAGCTCAGTGACTCCATTAACTATAATAATATTTATATTATAGGAGTCCCAGAAGAAGAGAGAGAAAGGGGGCAGAAAGTTTATTTGAAGAAATAATGGCTGATAACTTCCCTAATAGATATCCACATCCAGGAGACACAGAGAACTCTCATCAAAATCAACAAAAGCAGACCAAAACGAAGACATATTGTAATTAAACTGGCAAAATATAGTGATAATAAATTTAAGATGAGTATGACAAAAGAAGTCAGTAACATATAAGGGATAACCCATAGGCTAGCAAGAGATTTTTCAACAGAAATTTGGTAAGCTAGAAGATAGTGGCATAATATATTCAAAGTGTTGAATGGGAAAATCTGTAGTAACAAATACTCTGTCCAGCAAGGTCACCATTCAGAAAAGAAGGAGAAATAAAGAGTTTCTCAGACAAAGAAAAGTGAAAGGAGTTCATAAACATTAAACTAGGCCTTCAAGAAATTTTCAAAGGGACTCTTTGAATGGAAAGGAAAGCCCAAAATTGACAATACAGAGGTAGAAAACACACAAGCAGAACAAATGAATATTTCTATAAAAATACAGTCAAGGAATTCACAAAAAAGATACCAAAAATACAGTCAAGGAATTCACAAAAAAGATACACTTCTTATAAAAAATACCTAAATTGTGGAAAGGAGAGGAGAAAAGAATGAGTGCACACTTAAATGACTGCCAACTTAATATAGATTGTTATATACAGAAGAGGTTATATACAAACCTAATGGTAACCATATATCAAATACCACTAATAAATATGTAAACAATAAAGTGAAAGAAATCCAAGTATATCACTAAAGAAAATCAATAAAACATGAAAGAAAGATGAGAAACAATCAGAGAAATCTTAAGAAACAACCACAAAACAAGTAATAAGCAATAAATATGTATCTATCAATAATTACTTTGAATGTAAATGGAATAAATGCTCCAATCAAAAGACATAGGACAACAGAATGGATAAGAAAATAAGATGCATCTATATGCTGCCTATAAGAAACTCCTTTTAGACCTAAAATACATGCAGACTGAAAGTGAGAGGATGGAGAAACATCTATCATGCAAATGGATGGCAAAAGAAAGCCAAACTAGCAATACTTATATTGGGAAAAAATAGACTTTAAAACAGACTGTAACAAGAGACAAAGAAGGACACTATATAATAATAAAGGGGACAATCCAACAAGAATATACAACTGTAAATATTTATGCACCCAACATAGGGAGCACCCAAATACATTAAGCAGTTAATAACAAACATAAAGGAACTAACTGATAAAAATGCAATAATAGTAGGGGACTTCATATTATGGACAGATCACTTATATCATGGACTCCACTTATATTATGGACAGATCATCTAAACAGAACATCAACACATATATTATGGACATGTCCACTTATATTATGGACAGATCATCTAAACAGAACATCAAGAAAATAATGGCATTTTATGACACACTGGAATAGATGGATTTAACAGATATATTCAGAACATTCCACCCTAAAAGTGCAAAATTCACATTCTTTTCAAGTGGATGTGGAACATTCTCCAGAACAGATACATATTATCCCACAAAACAAACCTTGACAAATTCAAGTAGGTCAAAATCATACCATGCATATTTCCTGACCACAACACTATGAAACTAGAAGTCAACAATAAGAACAAATCTGGAAAGATCACAAATACATGGTGGTAAATAACATGTTACTCAACAATGAAGGGTTCAGCCAGGAAATAGAAGAAGAAGTGAGAAAAGTACATGGAAACAAATGAAAACAATCTAAACTTCTGGGATGCAGCAAAAGTAGTTCCAAGAGAGAAGTTTATAGCAACACAGGTCAACCTCAAGAAGCAAGAAAAAGCTCAAATAAACAACCTAAACTTATACCTATAGGAGCTAGACAAAGAAGAACAAACAAAACTTAAAACTAGGGGAAGAAATGAAATGATAACGACTAGAGCAGAAATAAATTATATAGAAGGAAAGGAAGGAAGGAAGGAAGGAAGGAAGGAAGAAAAAAAGAAATCAATGAAACCAGAAGCTTATTCTTTGAAAAAAAACAATAAATTTCATAAACCTCTATCCAGACTTATAAAAGGGAGAGAGAAAGAGAGCTCAAATAAATAAAATCACAAATCAGAGAGGAAGGAGAGATAACCAATACCACAGAAATAAAAAAAATTATAACAGAATATTATGAAATACTATATGCCAACAAAGTGAACAACATAGAAGAAATGGATAAACTCCTAGAAACCTATAAACTATATACATAAACAGTGAATCACAGAACACTACATCAAATACTAATGGTGTACTCTATGATGAGTACTATAACATAATAAAATAATAATAAAAAAGGAAACCTATAAACTACCAAAACCAAAATAGGAAAAAAAAGAAAATTTGAACAGACTGGTTACCGTCAGTGAAATTGACTTAGTCATCAAAAAACTCCCAACAGGGGCGCCTGGGTGGCTCAGTGGGGTTAAAGCCTCTGCCTTCGGCTCAGGTCATGATCCCAGGGTCCTCAGATCAAGCCCTGAATCAGGCTCTCTGCTCAGCAGGGAGTCTGCTTCCCTTCCTCTCTCTCTGCCTGCCTCTCTGCATGCTTGTGATCTGTCAAATAAATAAATAAAATCTTAAAAAAAAAAAACTACCAACAAACAAAAGTCCAAGACTAGATGAATTCACAGATAAACTCTACCAAATATTTAAAGAGTTAATAACTATTCTTCTCAATTTCAAAAAATGGAAAATGAAGGAAAACTTCCAAATTCATTCCATGAAGCCAGTATTACCCTGATACCAAAACCAGATAAAAACACCACTTCTTATAAAAAAGAACTACAGGCCAATATCCCACCATCCAACTCTTGGTTTCAGCTCAGATCATGATCTCATGGTTGTGAGATCAAGCCCTGCCTCAGACTCTGCACTGAGCTGGGCATGGAGCCTGCTTAGGATTCTCTCCTCTCTTCTTCTCCTGCCCCTCTCCCCTTGATTCTGAGTTGCAAGGGTAGTTTAATATTTGCAAATCAATAAATGTGACACATCGTGTCAATAAGAGAAAGGATAAAAATTATTTCAATAAATGCAGAAAAAGCATTTGACAAAGTACAACATTCATTCATGACAAAAACCCTCAACAAAATAGATTTAGAGGGAATATACCTCAACATTCTGAAGGCCATATATGAAAAACCCACAGGTAACATCATCCTTAATGGGAAAAAAATGAGAGTTTTTCCCCTAAGGTCAGGAACAAGACAAGGTTGTCCACTTTCAACAGTTTTGTTCAGCATTATACTAGAAATCTTACCACAGCAATTAAACAAAAAGAAATAAAAAACATTCAAAATAATAAGGAAAAAGTAAAACTTTTATTATTTCCAGATGACATGATGCTATATGTAGAAAACCCTAAAGATCTCATCAAAAAACTGCTAGAACTGATAAATTTTGTAAAGTTGCAGGATACAAAAGCAATGTACAGATATCTGTTACATTTCTACACACAAATAATAAAGCAGCATAAAAAGAAAGTAAGGAAACGATCCCATTTACAATTGCACCAAAAATAACAAGATACCTAGGAATAAACCTAATCACAGAGGTGAAAGACCTCTACTCTGAAAAGAATAAAACCCTGATGAAAGGATGACACAAATGGAAAGATATTCCATACTCATAGACTGGAATAACGAATATTATTAAAATGTCTATACTCCCCCAAAGCAATCTACAAATTTAACATAATCCCTATCAAAATACCAACATAACTTTTCAAAAAGCCAGAAGGAACAATCCTTAAATTTTCATGGAACCACAAAATACCCCCAATAGACAAAGCTTTCTTGAGGAACAAAACTCGAAGCATCACAATTCTGGACTTCAAGTTATATTACAAAGCTGTAGTGATCAAACAGTATGGGACTGGCACAAAAATAGACACAAAGACCAATGGAAGAGAATAGAAAATCAAAAAATGAACTCACAATCATATGGTCAATTCATTTTCAACAAAGCAGGAAAGAATTTTCAATAGGCGACAGTCTCTTTGACAAAGGAAGTTGGGAAAGCTGGACAGCAACACGCAAAAGACTGAAACTAGAACACTTTCTTACACTATACACAAAAATAGATAAACTCAAAATGTGTTAAAAACCTAAAGGTGAGACCTAAAACCGTAAAAGTCCTAAAAGAAAACAAAAGCACTAATTTCTTTGATATAAGCTGTGATAACTTCTTCCCAGATATATCTTCTGAAGAAAGGGAAACAAAAGCCAAAATAAACTATTGAAAATTCATCAAAACAAATCCTTCTGCACAGGGAGTGAAACAATCAACAAAATTAAAAGGTAACCTATGGATTAAGAGAAGATAACTTACAAATGGCCTAGCCAATAAATGGTTAGTATCCAAAATATATAAAAAACTTATAAAATTCAACATTCAAAAAATGAATACAATTAAAAAATATGCAGAATTCATGAACACCTATTTCCCCAAAGAAGACATACAGATGGCCAACAGACACATGAAAAGATGTTCAGTAACACTTACCATCAGGAAAATGCAAATCAAAACCACAATGTGATATCATTTCACATCCGTCAGAATGGCTGACATCAACACAAGAAATATCAGGTGTTGGCAAGAATGTGGAGAAAAAGAAACAGCCATGCAATGCACTGTTGGTGGGAATGCAAACTTGTACAGCAACTCTGAAAAACAGTATGGAAGATCATCAAAAAGGTAAAAATAGAAATACCCTAAGATCCAGCAATTGCGCTACCAGGTATTTACCCAAAGAATAGAAAAACACTAAATCAAAGGGTTACATGCACCCTTATATTTATAGCTACATTATCTACAATAGCTGAGATATGGGAGCAGCCCAAGTGTCCATTGGCTGATGAATGGATAAAGATGGGATAGATATAGATGATAGATAGATAGATCTAGATAAAGATATAGATACACAACAGGATATTACCCAGCCATAAAAAGAATGGACACTTTCTATTAACAAAGACATAATGTTAAATGTAATAAGCCAGAGAAAGGCAAATACCATATGATTTCCCTCATATGTGGGAAAAGCAAAGGAAAAAATACAAGAGAGTGGGAAAGACACAAATCAAGAATCAGACTCTTACTTATAAAGAACTGATGGTTACCAGAGGGGAAAGAGCAGGGTAATGGATGAAATAGGTGATGGGAATTAAAGAGTACATTTGTCACGATGAGCACAGCCTGTTATATGGAAGTGTTGAATCACTATATCGTGTAACTGAAACTAATGTAACAGTGTATATTAATTAACTGGAATTAAAAAAAAAAAACTTTAAAAAAAACAAATCAACAAACTGGAAAAAAAAGTATACTGATGATGTGTACTGTGTGTACTGAGTACTGTATTGTATAGAATTGAATCATTATATTGTACACCTGGAATGAATATAACAATATACAATAATTATACTTGAACTTTAAAAAATAAATTAAAATTACAAAAACAAATCCTTACACTGGTAAAACTGGGTTAGAACCATGCAAGTTGGGTTTTTTTTTTTTCTTAGTGAGCACAATACAGTCACTTTAAGTATCAAACCAGATAATGGATCTCTACATTGATTTCACCAGTACTAGTAATGCCTGAACATTTCCTTACACTGGCCAAGAGCAGAAGCTCAAATGATTTCTTTGGATGAGGTATAGGATGCTGCTTCCAGTCTTCTCTCTGACTGTGTTGACACAAGAGAGGACTATGTGATGCAAAATAGAAGTCCACTGGTTACAATTATATTCATCTGTTCCTTTTTTTTTCCTCCCTTATTCTACTCTGCCCTTCCTATAAGAGGAAAAATAAATAGAAATTTCTCCTTTAACTTCATGAAGAAAATTATAATAGTACTATTTTACCTCATTTTAATTTGTAGACCCTGACAACTCCCACAAATTCCAAGGATCACAGGAGAAATAGATGTATTTCTTGGGCCTAAAAAAAGAAAGAGAGAAAACTATTTGTGTTTTCTGGAATATGGAAGTAAATGTATAATCTTTGGTAATTCACAAAAGGAATAAATAAAACTGTCCTGTTTCCTTTAATGGTAAGACCAAACATTCATATAAATAGTCAAATGCAACATATTACATATATTACACTAAATATGCACATTTTTATAATATACATTTGGTTGTACAAACAAAAAAAGTAATGTAAAAAGAATGTAGTTTTATTACATTTGTAAATATAACTGTAGTGACTTAATTTGATGTCAAATTAGCTATTATTGTTTCTTTCTCAATACTATTATAAAAGTGACTACTGTTCAGCAAACTGTTACTCAAACACTTGTATAGATCATTTCTTGATGTCCTACTACAGAACACACTACCTACTCTATTACTTGATGATCTTAATAATAAAAACATTAATCCAAAGTTATTATATCACATTATAATTATAGATGCACCCTGTATACACCTTTTCATTGAATGCCAAATAATTGAATGTTAAAAACCAATATTTAGGGGAGGCTGACTAATGCCATCATAGAGTGGACTTATGGGAGTTGAAGAAAAAATGTTCAAATTTCCCAAAGAGGTAATTATAACTTCACTACTAACAATGTAAATGTCAATTTTAATAGTTTGAAATTTTAATTTGGAAAACAACGCCACTAACTTCCAGTGTGGTTGGTACGTATGCAGTTGTTTGGGGGTAATTCTGCCATTGTTGGCTATTGTTAATGGTCATGTTTGGCACTAACAATGAGAGTTTTTCATCTAGGTAGAGATTTCTCTCTTCAACTCCTGTAATTTCCTCAAATCAATTTCTCAAATTGGAGTTGTTTGCACAGTTTAAATAAGATTCTATTTTCAGAAAACTTAAAAATGTCTTCCCATATTATTTTATCAGAAACATTTTTGCTTAGTTGTTTTACACTTGTTGCCTGAGACAAAATTTCTTTTAATCTTGGATCTAAAAATATAGCAATGGAGAAACTTAATTGGTTTCAATATAACAAATCTCCAAATTCCCACATGCATCTCAGCTTTCATTCCATGCACACTAATTTGGCATGTTCTGTGAAAGCAAATGTTGGGAGACCCCTTTTAGTAGACAGAATGCAAGAAATACTTTCGCTCTCAAGTCACACTTATTTGGTTATTTCTTTAGCAGACTCTAACAAATAAACTAGGTTCTCTATAAGTAAGCTGTCTTGAAAGTTGGCATTGTTATTGGCAGAGTACTGTGTTAAATCCTTTATTCAATCTTAAAAAAATGTAATAGCTTCTATTCCATCTTATTTAAACATATGATAATCTGATAAAGCATTTCCATCACCTATTTTATATCTCATAAATGTTTCTGGATTAAGTAGAGTGATAACAATTTTCCTGCTTAAGGGCAGTAATTTTGTTACATAAAAATGTGTTATAATTACTATTCTAACATATAACTGAAGATGGGGGGGCACCATAATCTGCTTACTTACATGTCACTCCTAGCCTTTGCCACATTTATTTCATTGTAAGTCACAGTTATATGACATTTGCTTCACTGCTTTTCCATTCCATAAATAGTTTATCAATCAGATTCACTTGGTTGTTAACCATGGGAGATCTAGAAGTTTTTCAACAAGTAAAGAATTAAACCCAGCATAATAAAACAAAACAAATGTATGGTTGTATCTTTATGTCTAAATTTGTTAATATGAAAATAAGTAAAATATTAATTCAATAATATTTCTAACTTTTTTGATGATATATAGTAGAATGTAAGTCAAGGACTAGTGTTTCTGCACTAGTTTTAAAGATAAAATTCTTTGCTTAGAATATGCAGCTTGGGTCAAACCAAAAATTCTTTGATACTCATCCAAGAAAATGCTTGACATTCTATTATAGTCAGTTCAGTAAGAATTTCCTCCAAATTTTTGTCTCTATGGACTTAAAATCATCAAAAAATTTCTTTCTAAATCATTTGTGAAAATTCTTTTGCAGTTAAATAAATGCAAACAAAATATGGTTTTTAGTACATCATCTTTCTCTAACTTAAATTTTCTTCTTACTCTCATTTGTATCAAAATTTAAAATGATTTATCATAGATATTCTAGAGTCTTTCTCCCTCATGATATTTTGTAGTAGCATTCTGCTCTTAATACATTTTCTCAACTTTTACAGAATTCCCAAAAAAGAATACGAAGGCCAAAGCCAAATTTCCATGCTTCCCAAAATATGTTTATGCAAATACTCTCTCCATTAGACTATGAGAATCATAAAGAAAGGCACTGCATTTTATTTCTCACTTTCACTGTCAAGAATAGAGCATGACAGACACTAGACAATGAACACTTGTTGGCTGAAAAAATGTATATTTAAAATAATACATCATGATCTAATGGAAAAGTATTGCATTTGCTATATTTTTTCATTGACTAGTGTTGCGATATTGAGCAATTTATTTAATATCTCTGAACATAAATTTTCTCATGTGCAGAATATTCCTGAAAGTCCCTGAGTTATTGTGATAGTTATAAGTGTATTTTAAAACACTACCCATAGGTGCCCAATATTGTGACTAAATAATAACAAAGGGGTAAAACAAGTGAAGAATGTTAATTGTTTACATTACTTAAAGAACTATTTGAAGTCCAGTATAAGCACATATTTAAGGATCTAACGTACTGAACAGAACTTACAGAGCTGAAAAAAAAAAGATAAAACAATATTCCTCCATTAAAATTATTATTTTCTCTTTGTCATAGGATAGCTCAGGATAGATATCAAACATCTAATATTTTCTGAGAAGTCTTTTGAAGTTTATTCATTTAACTCCTTGGTATCAAAAATGACTAAATCTCATTTGTTCAATGCTTGTAAATGAGAGTTTCTGCATTTAGGTCATGTTTCTGCCCAATTATTGGGAAAGCCCATACATCGTTATATTATCTCCTCACAGTCCTTTTTATGTCTAATAATTAGTAGGGCTATTTCTTGGCTTGCAACTACAAACTTGAAGGAATCTTTCCACTTATGTAAGTTCTGCAGTCTTCCAGATTTGTATGAGAAATGACCTCAATTACTCACATTATTCATTTTTTCCAATTCCCTTGAGTATTGCAAAAGCACATTAACCAGAACAATGTTCTCAATATTAATATGCTCATCATTCATTGCAACATCCTCAGTCTTAATCACTGGTACCAATCACTTTTTGTATAAATACTAATGACATTAAGGTACAAGAAAATATGTAAATATCTAAGTTAATGAGATCTGCCTACATGAAGGCTCTAGTAAATATTTCCCTATTGATAGTTTCGTTGGTGATTTTCCCACCAAATATATATACAGATCCAAATTATTTTTAGTGAAATTTGGGGCATTAGGTCCCTAGCACATTAGCCCTTTTCAACGACCATTTTCAACTCTCACCTGTGTTTATTGCCTGATATTTACACTATCTAAACAATATGCTGATTTTGAGAATTGCTCAATTTTAAAATTTTATTTGCTTCTTTTCTGATAGAGACTAATTAGCTCTCTTATGAACACTCACTCAGTTCTCCTCTTTGCATTCTTTAAATATGTATATATAAATATCTGCATAAGTATATAATAAAATTGTGTTTGTTAGTATTTTCATTCCTTGACTATAGAAATATTGATTGATATTTTGGTTAGGTGATATTTTTCCCAGAATTGTAAAAGTGATGCTCACTGCATTTCAGATTTCCAGCTATAACAGCTGAGAATTTCTAGTATCAGGTTCATGATCATTTATATGAACCAATTTTTTTTTCCTAAAAACATTTAGAATCTTCTCCCCAGGCTCTACTTTCTACAATTCAAAGTGTTTTAACAACTTTTCATGACTTCATTTTCTAGAACTCTTAAAATTTGAATCTCTATTATCCTAAAATGGTCATTTAATTTAATTTTTCTATCTTTTCTTGCATTTATTGCTATTTCTTCTACTGAATTTTAATTATACTTTCTGAGAATTTCTTCTTTCAAAACTACTACTAAATACCTAATTTTCACTATTGCTTTTTTTCTTCAAATTGTTCTTTCCTGTTCTGCTTCTATTTTATAACAGTGTGTAATTATTTTATGGGTGAATGTCTAATTTTCCATCTCCTCACATGAATAATTTTCTTTAGATTCCAAATTTCTCTTCTGTTCTCTCTATTGTTGTCTATTTCCCTCTAGTTCCTTTAATGTGTATGCTTGTCTCCAAATAACTTACATTTGAAATGCCTAACAAACTCTTACAAATCAGTAAGAAAAGGAAAACAAGTTAAAAATCGATGAATACTTGAACAAAATCTTCAAAAAATAATATACCCAAACAACTAATAATCATATGATAAGTGTTCAGTGCCATCAATCATGAGAGAAATGCAAAACAAGAATTCTAAACCTCATTATGATACCTAAAATTAATGGTGGACAATAACAAGTATTGATAAGAATGTGGAACCATACAAAACTGCAGTAGAATAGCTTCCATTTCAGATAGTCATGTCACACTTAGCTAAAGCCTACAAGATACTTTTTAAAAGTATGATTTTTTTTTTTTCTTGTCTACTCGTTTTATGTTGCAGGAATGGTGGTGGTCAAGATCCTACTGCTATTATATATATATCATTTCTTTTTTGTATTTTTAAGTGTTTTTACTTTATATGCTTTGATAGGTCATTTAGTACACTGAACACTAATATCTTCAGGATGGACTATTCCATTTATTATCATAAAATCACATTTTTCATATTGTTGATCTCTTCCCTTCTCAAATACTTTATCAGATAGTAATGTTGATCCTTATGCTTTGAGCATGAATGTTTGCTCTCTTATTGTTATCTTTGTTCCTTTAAACTTTCTGTGTTCATTTGGTTTATGAGTCTCTCATTTTTATTTTATTTTTTAAAAGATTTTATTTATTTATTTAACAGACAGAGACCACAAGTAGGCAGAGAGGCAGGCGGTGGGGTGGGGGGCGGAAGCAGGCTCCCTGCTGAACAGAGAGCCCGATGTGGGGCTCGATCCCAGGACCCTGGTAACATGACCTGAGCTGAGGGCAGAGGCTTGAACCCTCTGAGCCACCCAGGTGCCCCATGAAGCTCTCATTTTTAACATGATCTAAACATCTTTCTTCAACTCCTTTACCTTTATTTTAAATACTCATTCCACTGTCAATTTAATCATCCATTTACTACCCTAACCATAAACACAGAACAAAACAAAACATTGCTCTGGAGTCAGACTTCAGCAAGGTCTTTAGACCTCATCCCTTAATAAGAGATCATGATATCTCTTTCTGGCTTTTTGGTTTTTTGCTTTCTTTTTAGGGTCCTCTTTATTATACCAGCCATTCAGTATAGGCAACTGGAACCAAACTAACTCTCTGGCTTGGAATTCAGAATTTATCAAAATACCAACTTCAGTCTTGCTTCATCAAGCCAGAAGAGTGGTGCTAACATAACCAAAGTGAGAAGTTAAACATGGTACTTCAGGAAGAGTGACATCAGCATCATGGAATCACAGTCATTCCTTTTTTTCCCTACCCCTTTTTTAACAATTACATCCATAACTGAGCAAAAGTGCCTCAGCACCTTACACTAAGGGACTCAAGAGTATTCTTGCTCACCTGTGCATCTGAAAATAAACAAGACCTCAGGAAATGCTGTGGATCTAAGGGAGCGGAAAAACCTGCCCCATTCCTACTTGTGGCAATGAGAGAAAAAAGTTGGGCAGATACACATATGTGAAAGAGAAATTGTATAAGTCCATTGTTGGACTTGTATAAGTCCAGGGGAGGGGAGAGTCCAGGATGCCACTGGAGTGAGGAAAGAAGTATCAGGATGTAGAAGAGAGAGAGGAGCTCACAAGAGCCTCCCTCATCCAGGGTGACATTTCAAGAGCTAAGCTGTTTGGCAGGCAGTGGCAACCTCTCCTGCAGAAGAGGTGGAAAGTAGAGATATTTCCCATAGAGGAGATCAAAGTAAGGTAGTGAGTGACTACCTGCCTACCCAAGTTGTATGGATTGTGGCTGGAAAACTCCATTTCCCTTTAGTAGCACCCTAATTTCTGAGGAATAGTGGCCATGATTAGGAGAAAGAAGAAAGAGAAAGAAGTAGAAAAAATTATCAGAGGACATCAAAGGAGCCCAGGTCCTGTTATCTGCTTCAGGACTTCATCAGGAAGTCTGTTCACAAATCTCCAGGAGTGTCCCACTAGAAGATCTCCCCACCAGGTCTTTGGGCACACCCTCCCCAAAAAGCTCCAAGTGTTAAACCCTGTATATTCTTGGAACAGTTCCTTATGTATTCTACCTAGTGAATTCAGAAGAGTGATGCTAGTAGATAGGGAGCCCTTTTCAGAAAATAGACAAATGTCAGTGGACAAGGAAGAAGCCACAAACCTGAGCTATAGCACTCTCTTCTGAAATACAGAAGAAAGGATTCTACTAGCCAGGCTGATGAATTACAAGGCCCAAAAAAACCCACAAAATTTAATTAAGAAGGTATCTGCTACTTCAAATGCAAAATCAGGAGCACATGCTGACAAACATTTAAAAATCAAGAAAATATAGTATCACAAAAAGAATATAATAATTCTCTAACAAAGGAACTGAGCATCATAGAATACCACAAACTAATTGATAAAAAATTCAAAATAGTTGTTATGAAAAAATTTTTTAAACTACAAGAAAACTCAGAAAAACAATTGAATGAAATCAGAAATAAAATTAATGAACAGAAACCATTCATTATCAAAGAGACTGAAATGATAAGGAAGAGCCAAAGAGATTCTGGCACAGAAATGTTCAATGAATGAGATAAAGAATGCCAAAGAGTGCAACTGTACCAAGGCAGACCAGATGGAAGAAACAATAAATGACTTGGAATATAGGAATAAAGAAATAATTCAGTTAAAGAAAGAGAACTAAGATTGTGTAAAAGTGGAGAAAGCCTATGAGAACTATCAGATTCATTCAGAAAGGCAAATATTAGAGTGGGATTTCAGAAGGAGAAGAAAGGGAAGGGACACAGTTTATTTAAAGAAATAATAGGTGATTGTGTCCCAAACCTTGCACATACAAACCCACTAAGCTAAATGATAAAACAAATAAACAAATGAAAAAACAAGCAAACAAAAACAAACAAACAAAACTTAAATGCAGCTAGGCGAAGAAAAAAAGAAAGTAACCTACAAAGGAACCCCTAACTAGGCTATTAGCAGATTTCTCAGCAGAAACCCTGTCAGCCAGGAGAGAGTGGAATGACATATTCAAAATATTGAAAGATGTTGTTTTGCAAACTTGTCCTGTATACAGAAGGCAGAGAGAAACTGAGGACTGAAACTGAAGACCACCCTAGATTTGTAGGTGACAGATTTAGTAAGCAAGGAATCTTATAAGTTTTGTCTTAGGTGGTTGCAAGATGAGTAGATCTGCACACCTGCCTTCCAGAATCTTTTAAGATCACATGAAAGTTTTAACTGGCTTCAGTCACATACGCCATCCAGAGGGGCTCAAAACATAATGTTCTCTCAAGGCTGTGTTTTTGAAAAATTGTTTCCCCTGTGGGAACAGTGGGCAGAGCATACATTCTAAAGACAGGAGAGGTAAGGAGGCTCCAATTGCCCAGGACTAGCTTAAAGGCTAAACAACAGTAACACCTCAAATACCCCCTCCAACAAAAGAAAAAAAATGACACCACAAGACCCGCCTTACAAGAAATGCTGAAAGGAGAGATCTTCGGTCAAGATGGCGGAGAAGTAGCAGGCTGAGACTACTTCAGGTAGCAGGAGATCAGCTAGATAGCTTATCTAAAGATTGCAAACACCTACAAATCCAACGGGAGATCGAAGAGAAGAAGAACAGCAACTCTAGAAACAGAAAATCAACCACTTTCTGAAAGGTAGGACTGGCGGAGAAGTGAATCCAAAGC
>NW_019154105.1:19543935-19624379 GCF_002288905.1 Enhydra lutris kenyoni | reverse complement strand
GTAACATGGGGGGTTAAGGGGGTAGGAGAAGAGTAAATGAAACAAGATGGGATTGGGAGGGAGACAAACCATAAGTGACTCTTAATCTCACAAAACAAACTGAGGGTTAATGGGGGGAGGGTGGATGGGAGGGTGGGATTATGGACATTGGGGAGGGTATGTGCTATGGTGAGTGCTGTGAAGTGTGTAAACCTGGCGATTCACAGACCTGTAACCCTGGGGATAAAAAGATATTATATGTTTATGAAAAATAAAATTTAAAAAAAAAAAAAAGAAATGCTGAAAGGAGTTCTTTAAGCTGAAAGGAAAAGACACTAATCACTGACATGTAAGCATATAAAAGTATACAATATGCTGGTAAGGTGAATAGAAAGTAAAAAAACTATAACTCTATCAGGATGGTGTATTAATCACTCAACAATAGTATAAAAGTTAAAGAGTAGTAAAAGTAACTATAGATACTACAAAGTGTTAATGAATACACAACTAAATTAGATAAATTTTAACATCAATAATATAAAAGAGAAAAATAAAAAGGTGGCATCTTTATAGGTGTTTGAAGATATGTTGCTATCAACCTAAAACAGACTGTTTTAACTGTAAGATGTTTTATGTAATCCACAAGGTAACCACAAAGCAAAAAGTTAGAGTAGAGCAACAAAAGACTAAGAAACTGGAAATAGAACATATCACCACAGAAAAGACACAATTTACACAAGTAGGTAGAGGGAAAAAGAAGCAATGGGAATACAAAATAATCAGAAATTAATTAATAGGATGGTATTAGTATGTCCTTACATATCAGTAGTCATTCTAATGTATATGGATTGAATTCACCAATCAAAAGTCATAGCATAACTGATTTTTTTTGTTTAAAAAAAAAGGACCCAACTATATGCTATCTACAAAAGACTCATTTCAGCGTTAAAGAAACACATAGTATCTAAGTGAAGGGATAGAAGATATTCCATGCAAATGAGGCCAAAAGAAAAGAGAGTTAATCATATTTAAGCAAAATGGACTTTACACCAAAAATGGTAATGAGACAAAGAAGGTCCTTATACAATGAAAAAAGCATTACTATATCAGGATATAATAACTATAAAGATGCATTCACCCAACATTGGAGCACTTAAATGTATTAAGCAAATACTAACAGATCTGGAGGGAAAAATAGACAACAGTAGTAATAAGAGGGAACCCCAGAACCACTCAGCAATGGATGGATCTTCCAAGAGAAGAACAACACGGGAATTTTGGAATTGAACCATACTTTAAACCAAATGGACTTAGACATTTACAGAACATTCCAAGCAACAGCAAAAGAATAAACATCTTTCCTAAGTGCAAACAAAATATTTTTCAGGATAGATGAAAACAAATCTTACTAAAATTTAAGAATATTGAAATCATACAAATAATCTAATAAACATGATAGTATGAAACTAGAAAGGAACAAATAGTGGAAAGCTGGAAAATCTACAAATATGTGGAAACTGAACAACACACATCTGAATAAACAATGGACCAAATAAAAAAATAAAAGAAAATTTTAACATGCCTCCAAATAAATGAAAATGGAACCACACATACTAAAACTTATGGAATGCTGCAAAAGGAGTTCTGAGACAAAAGTTTAAGCTGAAAATGTATGTATTATGAAATTCAAAAGATCTCTAATGAATACCCTAATTTGCCCCTCAAGGAACTGGTGGGGGTGAGAACAATTTAAGTCCAAAGTTAGCAGAAAGAAGGAAATAATAAAGTTCTGAATGGAAATAAAGAGATAGAGACAATAAAAACAATATAAGGATTATTTGAAATCATGGACTGGTTTTTCAAAAAGATAAAATTGACAATCCTTTTGCTAACTAAGAAAAAAGAGAGAAGACTCAAATACATAAAATTAGAAATGAAAGAGGAGACATTAAAACTCATGCTGCAGAAATACATAGGATAAGAATCTACTGTGAATAATCACATGTCAATGAATCAGACAATCTAGAAGACATAAATTCCTAGAAATGCTCAATATACCAAGATTTCATCAAGAAGAAATAGAAACTCTGAACAGACCAATAATAAGTTAAGCAATTGAATAAGTAATTGAAACTTCCCACTACAGAACTGCAGTACCAGACAGCCTCCTTAGTCAATTCTACCAAACATTTAAAGAAGAATTAACACTAATCCTTCCCAAACTCTCCTTTCAAAATTGAAGAGGGAATACTTCCAAACTCATTCTTTCGGACTAGCATTATCCTGATAACAAAAACAGATAAGGACACTATAAGAAATCCAATATCCTGGATGAGTATAGACACAAAAATTCTCAATACATTAGCAAACCCACACATGAAAAGGATTATATACCATGACCACATGAGATTTATCACTGGAATACAAGGAGGATTCACATCTACAGATTAATAAATGTGATACATCACATCAATAGAAAGATAAAAAAATCACAAGATCATCTAAATAGATACAGAAAAGCATGTTAGAAAATACAATATCCTTTCATGATAAAAAGCCTGAACAAATTGCATAGAGAAGGTACATACTTCAACATAAGAAAGGCCATATATGACAAACCCACAGCATATTCAATGGTTTAAAAAAAAAAAAAAAAGAAAGCTTTTCCTTTAAGATCAGGTACAAGACAAGGATTCCCACTCTCACCAATTTTATTCACTATAGTACTGGAAATCCCAGGTAGAGGTATTAGGCAGGACAGGGAAATAAGTAGCATTCAAGTCAAAAGGAAGCAGTACATTGTCATTATTTGCAGATAATGTGATTTTTACACAGAAAATCCCAAAGTCTCAATCAAAACCTGGTAGATCTAATCAATGAATTTTATAAGGTTGCAGTAGATAAAACCAACATACAGAAATCAGTTGCATTTCTATATATCAATAATGTAATAACTGAAAAAGAAATAAAATTATTTTGTTCATAATAGCATCAAAAACAACTAAATACTTAGGAATAAACTTAGCCAAGGTGGGGGAAAAGATCTGTATGACAAAAACTACAAGAATTGTTTGAAAAAAATGAAAGAACACAAACAAATGAAAGGACATCCCATGTTCACAGATCAGAAGAATTAATATTGATAAAATGCTTTATTCCATCCAAAACTATCTCCTACCCAAGTGCCAATTCCAATGACATTCTTCACAGAGATAGAATAAATAATCCTAACATGTATAACATGTATATGGAATTGGCAAAGATCCCCAATAGCCAAATTAATCCTGAGAAAGAACAAAGCAAGAGGCATTACACTTTCTAATTTCCAACTATTCTACAGAGCTGTACTAATTAAAAGAGGAAGTTACTGGCACAAAAGCAGACAAATAGGCCAAAGGAACAGAATTGAGATCCAGAATTAAACCCCCACATATACTGTCAACTGATACTTGACCAGAGAGACAAGAACACCCAATACAGAAACGATAGTCTCTTCAACAAATGGTAATGGGAAAAGTGATTAAATGCACAAAGAAAAATAAATTTGGACCTCTACCTTACACTACTCACAAAAATTAACTCAAAATGGATGAAAGACATAAACATAAGATATGATACCATAGCATGCTAGAAGAAAGCAGAAGGAAGAAGCTCCTTGATATTGGCCTTGGCAATAATTTTTTGGATGTGACACCAAAAGCACAAACAATAAAAGCAAACATCAACAAATGGGACTACAATAAATAAAAAGCTTTTGCACAACAAAAGATATGATCAACAAAATAAAATGGCAACTTATAAAATGGGAGAAAATATTTGGAAACTAAATATCAGATAAGGGATTAAAATGGAAAATATATAAAGAATTCATACAAATCAGTAAAAAAAAATCTGATAAAAGTAGGCAAAATTCATAGACACTTTCTTCCAAGTGACCAAGAGGTACATGCAAAAGTGCTCAATATCATTAATCACCAAGGAAATGCCAATCAAAACCATAGTGAAATGTTATTTTGCACTGTCAGAATGGCTGTTCTCAAGATGACATAAGGTAAGTGTTGGTGAGGATGAGTAAAAAGGGAACCCTTGTACAATGTGGGAATGCAGATTGGTGCAGCCACTATGAAAACAATCTGGAAATTCCTCAAAATATTAAAAAAGGAACTATCATGCAATCCAGCAATTCCGCTTCTGAATATATACCTAAAGAAAATGAGATATCAAAAGGATGTATGCTTTTTCTTGTTTATTGCAGAATTATTCACCATAACCATGATATGGGAAAAACCTAAGTGTCCATCAGTGCGTGAATGGATAAAGAATTGTGCTATATATATACATAATTGGACATTTTTCAGCCACAAGGAAGGAGATACAGGTATTTGTGCCAATATGGATGGACCTTGAATACCTTAAGTAACTGAGATGATTGGAACAGAAAAAGACAAGTACTATCTGATATCACTTAAACATGGGATCTAAAAAAGCCAAACTTGTAAGAACAGAGAATGAAATGGTGGTTAACAGGGACTGGTTGTGTGACAAAATTGGAGAAATGTTGTTTTAAGGATACAAACTTGCAATGTGTAGTAAAGAGATCCTATAGATCTAATTAATGCACAGTAGTGAATACATGCTACAATTTTGTATTATAATCACTAGACTTGCTAAGAGACTAAATCCCAATTTTTCCAATGACTGGAAAGAAATAATCATGAAGTGATAGAAATACTAATTATCACTGCATTAACAATCATATTATAGTATACAAATGTATCAGATCATTATGTTGCACATCATAAATTTATACAATGTTATATGTCACACATATTTTAATTAAAACAAAAAACAAAAACATAGCACACCAGTACAGGACAGAGCTCTGCCCTGATGTCACTTCCCTAGTGAAGGTGGACAATCATAACTGCAATATTAGAACTTCCCTTTGAAATAGTATTTGTTTTATACCTAATGTTCACAAAACCTAGTGTTTTGTGAGTATGTGTGTTAAAGATGAAAGAAAGATGTCTTTTGTCCTTTTTTCTACCTACACAATGTCTTTTTATTCCCTGTGTTCGTTTATATTGATTTTGCTTATTACAAAAATGCTGAAATAAATATTATATTTTATAGATTTATGTGAACACTTCTATAAGATTAATTTTGAGAAATAAAATTGAGGGTGCTCACTTTGACAGCACATATACTGAAATTGGAAGGATATGGAGATATGGAGGTATGGCTGCTGCACAATGTTGACACACTCATGAACTGTTCCATATTTTTCATAAAAAATAAATTTTTAAAAATGAAAAAAAGAAAATTTGGGGAGATAGGGTATATACATTTTAAGGCTTTTGATAGGTTTCAAATTGGCCTTTCACTCATCTTTTAAGAGTACATATAGGAGTATCACATGGAGGTGTTACTTTGCATTTATTTTGTTTTGCCAATTCTGGAAATCTTCATTATTTTTACCTTTGTCAATATGATATACAAACTATATTTTTTTGTCTCAGATTTTACTTTCACAAATTCACTTAATATTTGCCCTAACAGATACCGTGTTCTCATAAAAACAGTATTTTATTGTTTTTAAGTGATATGAAGACAAAGGAGAAAGAAAAGGAGAAAATAAACTCTACCATCTTGATTTGACATTAAAATTGAACCTTGGATTTAATAAACAGGATATCAAAATCAGAACCATATAAATTTCCAGGCCCTACTCTGAGATATCCTGAGTCAGTTGTCCTGAAATGGTGTCTGACCCTCAGTAGTTTTTAAGTTCCCCAGATTATCTAATGTAAAACCTGATCTAAAAATCACTAATTAGCTCATGCTCCATCTTTATTCTCTAAAGGAAAGTGGTATTCCTGATAATAAAAAAGGATCCCTGAAAGACAAAATAGCTAGATTTGGAAAAGCCACTTGATACAAGATGTTGAGCATACAATACAAGATATTTAAGCTTTGTTGGTCTCAGTTTTCATCTATAAACCTTAAAACAAGGGTACATGGGTGGCTCAGTTGGTTCAACATCTGACTCTCAATTTCAGCTCAGGTCATGATTTTGGGGTCCTGGGATTAAGCCCCACATAGAGCTCTGCACTCAGCAAAGAGTTGGCTTGAGGATTCTCTCCCTCACTCCCTGCCCTTCCCCCACTCATGCTTTATCTCTAATAAATCAATAAATCTTCAAAAAATAAAACTGGAATGCCTGGGTGGCTCACTCAGTGAAGCATCTGGCTTCAATTCAAGTCATGATCCCAGGATCCTGGGACTGATTCCCATGTCGGGCTCTTTGCTCAGTAGGAAGACTGCTTCTCCCACTGCCTGTTGCTCTCCTGCTTGTGCTCACTCTTGCTCTCTCTCTTCATATAAATAAATAAAATCTCTTAAATAAATAAATAAATAAATAAGACCTAAAATATATTAAATGTCCACCTCACAGTATTATTTGGAAGTGTATATGAGGTAATGTGTATGATTTTTTTTAAACTAATAGCTGCCTCTTAGTTATATTCTATTCATTAATTCATCTGTTTTTCCACTAATTCACTAAGTATTTATTGAGTACTTACTATATAGCAGATGCTAGGGATTATTAGAAAACAAAACAAGCTTCATGACCTTTTAGAGCTTAGATTCTGGAGGTGGAGAAGAAAACTAAAAATAAATAGATCCATAGATAGATAATATAATGGGAAGTAGCATAAAGTATCATATAGAAAAATAAACAATGGAAATAAAATTAAAAAGTGAGAGGGCATACAATCTTAGTTTGGATAATCAAAAAACTCTTGTGGAGGAGGTAATATTTGTGTAAAGACTTCATTGAAATGAGGAAATAAGCTACTGGAATATCTGCATAGAATATTCCTGCAATGAATATTTCATTCAGAGATAATGAAATAGAGTTGGTATTCTTTCTGTTGTTATTTTTTTGTTTTTTGTTTTTATTATTTTGGTTTGAAGCTTGGGTTTTTATTTGTTTGGTTGGTTTGGTTTGGTTTTGAGATTAGCTAGTAAGCTAGGGACCTAGTAACATCACCTGGAAAGGAATAATGTAGACTTCGTTTTTTGTTTTTTGTTTTTAAGATTTATTTATTTATTTGAGAGAGAAAGAGAGAGAGAGAGCACAGATGGAGAGTGAAAGGGAGAAGCAGACACCCTACTGAGCAGAGGGCCTGACATGTGTCTCAGTTCCATGAACCTGAGATCATGATCTGAGCCACCCAGCTACCCTGTAGACTGCTTTTTATTTTAAAGGTGGAAAGAAATCATTGCAGGTCTTTAGAAGTGGAATAACGTAAATAATCTTTATTTTTTTAAGAATGATTATTAAGAGTGGTGTAGAGGGCAAGAGTGAATACAAAGCATACAGTTAGGAGTCACTTTCATTTTGTTATTCATTTGCCTAGAGTAATACTGGGGAAGGTATTGAGAAATAATAATTTCAAAGATATATTTTTGAAATTAGAATCAATTTGCTTTGCTACTAGATATGACACAGGTTTCAAAAAAAAACTATGACACTTGAAGTTTTAAAAAACTACAAATTTTATAATATACTGAACAATAGACTTGATTTACATAATTTATCTCAATCTTAAAATAGCCCATCAAATTCAGTGACATTATGCCCATTATAAAAATTAGGAAAGATTTTAGAGAAATTTAGTTTCTGGGCATCACACAAAGAATGAATTGTTTGTTTAATTTTGTTTTGATTTTACTCCACATTCCTGATATCGTAAGGAGTAATAAAACTGTTTTTATATTTTAAATGTTTTTCCACTGCTGATACTGTTTTCAATCTCATTTTCAATGATGGGGAAACCCAAACACAGGTGAGGTTATAAACAGAAATTGGTATTCAAGAAACCCAAGATATGAACAGAAAATGATCAGCACTTTGTTGTTTCTGAGGTATAAAGGGTGAGGTACAAAGTCTGGCAAGACAGGTTGGAGCTCCTGGGAGGGGTTTGTCCACTGTAATGAGTAGCACAGACCTAGACACTGAACCAGCTATTGTCTTAAAACCAAAATATTTACTGCTAGATTTTTAGGTCAGAAGACTTGAAATTACTAGCCTCTTGACAGTCTGTGGGAAATCACAAAAAATGAGCTATTCTTTAAAAGTATATGCTTTACATAAAAAAAAAAAAATCACTTTAGAACTGACCAAAATAGATCACAACTATTACATTTCCTGCCCATGTAGTCCTCATTTTTTTAATTCTTGGATTGAAATAACTTACTGAAATCCCCTAGTTCCTTTCTTTAACGTTTCAAAGGTCAATCATTAATTGCTATGGATTAATGCAAAAATTATAGCTTTAAAGTCCTTAAAAGTCTACCAGTTTCATCTTTTTAATGTTTTGCAAATCTGTTTTCATTTTCCAGGAATATGTCAAAATTTCAAGTGTGGTTTAACTACCATGGTAACTGGCAACCAAGTCTGCTAATATAAATCAAAAAGTTACAGCTAGTTGCCTGAAGAAAATATTTCTGACTCTTTTTCTCGGTCTATCTCTAACCCTATGACTTTAAATTGTTCTGACAAGCAGCACATAATTTCTTTGGAGTGACTACCTCTTATATAAGAAAATCAAAGTAAAGAACATGAAAATAGTTGACAACAATGACCAGATTTTCACACATTCCATTCTATTTTAAAATTGTTGCTAAGTCACAGCACAGCTGGTTTTCCAGAGTATAAAGAAATAATTTACCATTTTCATCGTATTAATGTGTCAAACCACTTTCTCTTTACTGTGCACAGGAACGTAAGCCTTCCATGTCATGGGCTAGTATAATAGCAAACCTCTATTTTGGCCTGTTGTGTGTTATACTTTATGAAATACTTTAGTATTGTTTGTTTTGTTTTGATTGGCTGTCTTCTACATTTAGAAAAAGGAATGGAAAAATAAATGGTATTAGCTACCATTTTAAAAGCTTGGCTTCAGAAATACTTATTAACATGAAAATGTCAAGTCGGTAAACAAGGGAGAGAGTTAAAAACAATTGTTCATTGTTCTATTGTACAATGAAAGTCTTCCTCAGCTGGTCACCTATATCACAAGTATTTTAGAACAATAATACTGACTTGCAGCTACCTCCAGTTCTAAGAGAGTTTGAGTTATTAGTCTATGTTAAAATATAAAGTTATTTTGTATTTTAGGTATTTTCATTCTTGTCATTTGATACTTATACACTTGGTAATTTGTTGTATTGTCTCTGCATCCTCCATTAACACCTCATTCCACAGAAGTTTTATTAGCTTTTTTGGACTTAACTGGTAATGGAATATGGAACAGTGGAGTTTTGTTGTTACAAAATAATCTCAAGGTGACCTCATGAAATGCTCTAACCCCTCTCTAAGGCTCTCTGGAAATGGCCCTAAGTGAAAGGGACTGGCAAAAGCCTTCACAGCATATATATATATGCAAAAGAAGGATGTCTGAAGAAAGTAAGACCTCTCCTCCAGGAACTAAAAGTTTATGAGGCTGAACCAGTATATGACAGAGATTATTATAATATGAAACTGAAGAAATAAGCTGGAATAAGAACTTGCAAGATCTAACAGGGCATACAAGTACACCCCAGAGATAATCAGGATTTCGTCCCAGACCACTGCATTAAAGCAAATACCACAATAAAATGAGTCAAAATAACTTCTTGGTTCCCCAAGAAATAACATAGAAGTTATGTTTAGTCTATACTGCAGCCTATTAAGTATGCAACAACAGCATTATGTCTAAAACATAATGTACATACCTTAATTTAAAAATACTTGATTGCTAAGAAATGCTAAACATCATAAGAACTTACAGCAAGTTGTAATCTTTGCTGGAGGAGGATCCTGCTTTGATGTTGATGGCTGCTGAGAGCGATCAAAGTAGTAGTTGCTATTGGTTGGGGTGACTATGGCAATTTCTTAAAATAAGACAACGGTGAGGATTGCCACACTGATTTACTCTTTCTTTAACAAATGATTTGTCTGTAGTATGATGTTGTTTTACTCAGAGTAGAAGTTTAAAAATTGGAGTCAATCCTCTCAAATCCTGCCACTACTTTATCAACTAAGTTTATGGAATATATAAATCCTTTGTTGTCATTTCAATAATCTTCACAACATCTTCACAGGAGTAGATTCCTTCTACTTTGGAACCTTCCTCTGCCCATTCTTAAGAAGCAACTCTTCATCATTTGAGTTTTGTCATGAGTTGCAACAAGTCAGTCACAGCTTCAGGCTTCACTTCTAAATCTAGATCTTTTTCTATTTCCACCACATATCCAGTTCTTTTGTCTTTGAAATTTCTAACCTCTCAAAGTCATCTATGAGGGTTGGAATCAGCTTCTTGCAAACTCCTGTTATTTTTGATATTTTAACCTCTTCCCATGAATTAAGAATGTTCTTAATGGCATCTATTATGGTGGATCCTTCCCTGAAGGTTTCAATTTACTTTGCCCAGATCCACCAGGGGAAATGCTATCTAGAGCTACAACTTTATGAAATGTATTTCTTAAATTATAAGACTTAAAAGTCAAAATGACTCCTTGATCTATTGGCTTCAGAATGGATGTTGTGTAAGTAGGTATGAAACATTAATCTCATTGTACATCTCCATCAGAATTCTTGGGTAACTCGGCACATTACCAACAAATAGTAATATTTTGACAGATTTTTTGGCTTTTGTTGTTGTTTTTTTTTTTTTTTCTGAGCAAGTAGGTCTCAACAGAGGCTTTAATATATTCAGTAAACCATGCTGTAAAGATATCATTCAGGCTTTGTTGCTCCATTTATAGACCACCGACAGAGTAAGTTTAGCATAATTCTTAAAGGCCCCAGGATTTTTGGAATGATAAATGAGCACTGACTCCAACTGAGGTTCACTAGTCATATTAGCCCCAAAGAAGAGTCAGCCTTGAAGGCTTGAGAGTCCACTGAAGCCATGAAAACAGGTATTGATGTCTCTATAGACACTGAAGCCCTACACAGCATCATCTTCCAATATAGGGATGTTTTCTCTACATCAAAAATCTGTTTAGTGCGGCCACCATTATGAATTATCTTAGCTAGATCTTCTGGAGAACTTGCTACAACTTCTGTATCAGTGCTTGGCTGCTTCACCTTGTACTCTTTTGTTATGGAGATAACTTCTTTTCGTAAACCTCATGAACCGACCTCTCCTAGCTTCAAAATTTTCTTCTGCAGTTTCCTCACCTCTCTGAGCCTTCATATGATTAAAGAAAGCTAGAGCCTTCCACTGGATTAGACTTTGGTTTGAGGGAATGTTGTAGCTCATATGATTTTCTGTCCAGACCACTAAAACTTTTTCCATATCCAAAATAAGGCTGCTTCACTTTCTTATCACTTTCACTGGAGTAGTACTTTTCCTTTTCTTCAAGAACTTTCCCTTTGCATTCACAACTTGGTATCTGAACAAGACTAGGCTTTCAGCATTATCTTGGCTTTCAACATGCCTTCCTTGCTAAGTTTAATCATCTCTACCTATTTTTTTTTTAAGATTTTATTTATTTATTTGACAGAGAGATCACAAGTAGGCAGAGAGGCAGGCAGAGAGAGAGGAGGAAGCAGGCTCCCCACCTAGCAGAGAGCCTGATGCGGGGCTCAATCCCAGGACCCTGGGATCATGACCTGAGCTGAAGGCAGAGGCTTTAACCCACTGAGCCACCCAGCTGCCCCCAATCATCTCTACCTTTTGATTTATAGTGAGAGACATGTAACTTTTCTTTTCAACTGAATACTTAGGTATTCACTGTAGGGTTGTTAATTAGTCTCATTTTAATATTCTTGTGTCTCAGGGAATAGGAAGGTGTGAGGAGAAGGAGAGAGATGTGAAAATGGCCAACTGGTAGAGCAGTCAGAACACATCCCATTTATTACGTTTTTGTTTTATGTGGGTGCAGTTCATGGTACCCCAAAGCAATTAAAGTAGTAACATCTAAGATCACTGATACAGATCACCATAAAAATAATACTGAAATATTTTGAAATATTGTCTATCTCCCTATAAAGAAAAAGAAATGATGTTCCCTGTATGTGAGCAAAAAGACTATAGGGAAAAGAAAATTTTAAAATATTGTGAGAATTACCAAAATGTGACACAGAAAAATCAGGAGCAAATGCTCTTGGGAAAAAAATGGTGCTAACAGACTCACTTAACGCAGGGTTGCCAATAACTTCAATTTTCTAAAAAACACAATATTTGCAAAGCACAACAAAATAAAACACAATAAAATGTGGTATGCCTATGTTAAAGATTTTAGTATTATCCTCACAATATCAGGAAGCCACCTAAAGACTTCAGGCGGAATATGGAATAATAATCACACCTGCCTCACAAGCTATTAAAAAAAAAAAAAAAGACTTCAGGCGGAGAGATACATGATCTCATTTAGTTTTGGAAATGTCATTTTGGTTTTAGTGGAATAGGGCAAGAATAGATGTGAGACAATAATAGTCAAAATGAATAAATGACAAATAAAGCCAGTATAGGACCAGTATAAAGTTAGTCCATGTCCACCAAAATCTTCCTACAGAGTAAATTTTGACTCTACAGTCAAAACAACAGCCTTTGACCTTAAGGACATATCATGCATTAATATGCAAATATAGGAAGTAAAAGATTTGTTACTTAATAAATACACAGTTTAGTTTTGCAGATAATAAGAGTTCTGGAGATTACCTGCAAAACAGTGTGAATGTACTTGACACTACTGAATTGTATATTTAAATAATGTTAAGATGGTAAATTTTATATTTTACCACAATTTTTAAATCAAAAAAGGGGAGATACATGTGAGTTGCTTTTCTTTTTTTTTTTTAAGATTTTGTTTATTTATTTGTCAGAGAGAGAGAGAGAGAGCAAGCACAGGCAGACAGAGTGGCAGGCAGAGGCAGAGGGAGAAGCAGGCTCCCTGCCGAGCAAGGAGCCTGATGCGGGACTCGATCCCAGGACGCTGGGATCATGACCTGAGCCGAAGGCAGCTGCTTAACCAACTGAGCCACCCAGGCGTCCCGAGTGGCTTAATTCTTTACAAAACACTTCTATGCATTGCTTTTTATATTTGATCTCATGAAGAAAGCAATATTAGTCTCATTAGCAGATTAAAGTACTGAAACTCAGAGCAGTTAAATAAATTGCATGAGGTTAAATAGATTTTTAAATGGAAAAACTCCATTTTTTTCCAGGATCTTTGATATATAATCCTGTACTATTTCTACTATCCCCCAAAAGTTCTGGAAACCTATTTTGGTTCAAGGAGAAGGTAGGAAAAGGTTTTACCATTGATTAAAAATTAAAGACCATATGTTAGAATTCAGGTAAGAGCAAATAATTTTAAAATGTCTAAGAGTCTTAAAAACAAATTTATCTACCCCAGGCCATATTTTTACCTGTGCTAGTCCCTACCTGATATAATATCATCCTACTAAAAAAAATACCTACTACTGACCCCAAATGCCCACAGCAGTCTTGAGAAAGCAAAACAAAGCATCATACTCCATATTTCAAACTATATTACAAAGCTATAGTAATAAAAACATTATGGTATTGGCATAAAAACAGATACATAGACCAATGAAACAGAGTACAGAGCCCAGAAATAAACCTATACATATAGGATCAATTAATTTATGACAAAGGAGACAAGAGTATAAAATGGGAAAGGGCAGTTTCTTCAATGAATAGTGTTGGGAAAACTGGATAGCCACATGCAAAGGTATGAAACTGGACCACTTTCTTACACCATACACAAAAATTAACTCAAAATGGATTGAAGATTGGAACTTAAGATGTTAAACCATAGAACACATAGAAGAAAACATAAGCATTAAGCTCCTTGACATAGGTCTTGGCAATGAGTTTTTTAATTCAGTACCAAAATTGAAGGCAACAAAAGTAAAAATAAATAAGTGGGACTACGTCAGACTAAAAGGCTTCTCTGCACAGCAAAGGAATCCATCAACAAAATGAAATGGCAGCCTACTGAATGGGAGAAAATACTTGTAAATCATACAGCTGATAAGGGGTTAAAACCCAAAACATATAAAAACTATAACAATCAATAACAAACAACCCAATTAAAAAAATGGGCAGGGGATCTGAATAAAAACTTTTGCAATGATATATTAATGGCCAACAGATATATGAAAAGGTGTTCAATATCACTAATCATCAGGAAATATAAATCAAAACCACAATGAGAGATCACCTCACACCTGTTAGTATGGCTATTACCAAAAAGACAGGAAATAACAAGTGTTGATGAGAATATAGAGAAAACTGACCTCCCATGTACTGTGAGAGGGAAGATAAATTGGTGTAGCCACTGCAGAAAACAACACAGCAGTTCCTCAAAAAATTAAAAATATAACTACCATATTATTCAGAAGTCCCACTACTGGGTATATATCCAAAGAAAACAAAAGCACTAACTCAAAGAGATACATGCATTACCATGTTCAATGCAGCATCGTTTATATTAGCCAAGCTATGAAAATAACCTAAGTATCCATTGATGGATGAATGGTTGTAGAAAATCTGTTTTAGGGGCACCTGGGTGGCTCAGTGGGTTAAAGTCTCTGCCTTCCACTCAAGTCATGATCCCAGGGTCCTGGGATCAAGCCTCGCATCAGGCTCTCTGGTCAGCAGGGACCCTGCTTCCCCCTTTCTCTCTCTGCCTGCCTTTCTACCTACTTGTGATCTCTGCCTGTCAAATAAATAAATAAAATCTTTCAAAAGAAAGAAAAGAAAGAAAGAAAGAAAAGAAAGGAAGGAAGGAAGGAAGGAAGGAAGGAAGAAAGAAAATCTGTTTTACACACCACACACACACATACCCACACACTGGAATATTATTCAGCCATAAGAAAGAATGAAATCTTGCTATTTGTACAACATGGATGGATGTTAAGGACATTATCTTAAGTGAAATAATTCAGACAGACAAAAGCCAGTACTATATAACACTTACATGTGGAATCTAAGAACAATGACAACAAAAAGCTCATAGACACAGAAAATAGACAGGTTATTGCCAGAGGTTAGGGCCCAATGGGTGAAGTGGGTCAAAAGATACAAACTTCCAGTTATAAAATAGGTAAGTCCTGGGAATGTAATGTACAGCATGATAAGTATTGTTAGTAATACTATATTGTATATGTGAAAATTGCTAAGGAAGTAAATATTAAAAGTTATTATCACAAGAAAAAAATTGTAACTACATATTATGACAGATGTGAATTAGACTTATTGAAGTGATCATTTTACAGTATGTACAAATGTGAAGTCAACATGGTATTCCCTGGAACTGGTATATGTCCATTATAGTTCAATTAAGGAAAAAAAATACCTATTACTGAAGAAAGACAATATCACTTCCCTGATTATCATAAGGAAAATTATGAAGACTAGTGAAAGGAAATGAAATCAGTCTCAGGAAAAGAAGTAAAAGCAAGTAGAAATAAATGAGCACCATTCAAATGAGAACAAGTAGAGGCTCATTTTTCAGAGCTTGCTGTCCAAAGGAGTCAGCCACTATCACTTACCTTTGACAGAGATTTCAGTCAGGGAGGGGAGTAGAAAAGCTGCATAATGAAAAAAAAAAAAAAAAGAAAAAAGGGAAAGGCTGAAGCTGTGCTGTGAATGGAAGTTGTTGGCATGGGCAACCTGATGAGGGCTACCTACAAGTGGGGCATTCTGTGTTCCTATATGATTTGTTTGGAGAGCATACTTTCTTTGGTTGAACCTGAGACACAAAAAACTGGGGGAACTGTCAATCACAAAATCTTGCCTATTCTGCGCTGTTTCAGAGGTTGTGATTTGGTTTCCGGGGCTGGTTACTACAGAGATAATAGGTCCTAATTCAGTTGTCACATATTATCTGTCGTATGTTCATTCTCACAATTTATGGAAAATATTTAGAGATTTCAGATGAGAAATAAATGTGAGAAAGTGAGCACACTGGAAGTTTTTTATGTAGTAGCAAAACTTTCAATAGAAGTCAGAGCCCAAGGTGACCTCAAAAGGGAATTGCGATGCCTATAAAACCTAGAATATTTAGAATAATTAAATGAAGCTTAATTAAAACCAATGTACACAGTTTGGGTCCAACAAGGAAAGAAAAGGGAAAAAATAAAATCAGCAAGAAAATATGTGGCTTTCATAATTTCTCTGTATTTTTTTTATTTTTTATTTTTTTAATCATTTTTTTTTATTTTCAGCATAACAGTATTCATTGTTTTTGTACCACACCCAGTGCTCCATGCAGTCCGTGCCCTCCCTAATACCCATCACTTGGTTCCCCCAACCTCCCACCCCCCAACCTCTTCAAACCCTTCAGATTGTTTTTCAGAGTCCATAGTCTCTCATTGTTCATCTCCCCTTCCAATTTCCCCCAACTGCCTTCTCCTAACTCCCCATGTCCTCCATGCTATTTGTTATGCTCCACAAATAAGTGAAACCATATAATTGACTCTCTCTGCTTGACTTATTTCACTCAGCATAATTTCTTCCAGTCCCATCCATGTTGCTACAAAAGTTGGGTATTCATCCTTTCTGATGGAGGCATAATACTCCATAGTGTATATGGACCACATCTTCCTTATCCATTCGTCCGTTGAAGGGCATCTTGGTTCTTTCCACAGTTTGGCAACCGTGGCCATTGCTGCTATAAACATTGGGGTACAGATGGCCCTTCTTTTCACTACATCTGTATCTTTGGGGTAAATACCCAGTAGTGCAATTGCAGGATCATAGGGAAGTTCTATTTTTAATTTCTTGAGGAATCTCCACACTGTTCTCCAAAGAGGCTGCACCAACTTGCATTCCCACCAATAGTGGAAGAGGGTTCCCCTTTCTCCACATCCCCTCCAACACATGTTGCTTCCTGTCTTGCTAATTTTGGCCATTCTAACTGGTGTAAGGTGGTATCTCAATGTGGTTTTAATTTGAATCTCCCTGATGGCTAGTGATGATGAACATTTTTTCATGTGTCTGATAGCCATTTGTATGTCTTCATTGGAGAAGTGTCTGTTTTTTATTAGAAATAAGAGTTCCAGCTTCTCTCCCAAACACCTGTCAAGTTCTCGATGTCTGATCACTAGTAATTTCCATTATTCATTTAAAGAATAAATCGTCAAGCAAACCCATTTTATAAAAAAAAAATTATGCAAAAACCTAAGTTGAAATACATTCAATGTATTTCCAATGGAGTTATTTTTATGGAATATGCAGTCATTCAGTTGTCTCAAACTTACTCAGCTGCATTTTTCTTTACTATTCAATGAGTCAATCCACATAATAAAAGTAGTTAAAGCGCACATTTAGAATTGTTATTAGAATATCATGTTAAAATCATTCCAGTTTAAGAACTGGTCAAAGAAAATAGTATTTCTTTATTTTCCCCATTCTTCCTCTTTCCCGTTTTTCCCATTCATTCTCTCCAATTACTTTTTTTTTCTTTCTTCATGTACTCCTTCATGTTTCTCTCTCACTTATTTCTTCTTTTTTTCTTCTTATATTCTAGGATAGAAACATTTTCTTTCTTTGAGTTTACATTGATCATTATTTTTATGTTCTGTGCTTTCTGATGCTTTGACGTCCTGGGGCCTTGCTTACACAGGACAGACTGACATTCTTTTTTTTTTTTTTTTCCAGAAGTAGAGTTTAATGATTCATCAGTTGCACATAACACCCACTGTTCATTCCATCAAGTACCCCTGTTAATGCCCATCACCCTGTTACCCCATCCTGCCACCCACCTCCCCTCCTGCAATCCTCAGTTGGTTTCCTATAGTTATGAATCTCTTATGGTTTATCTCCCTCTCTGTTTATTACCCTATTTTATTTTTCCTTCCCTTCTTCTATGTCCATCTGTTTGGTTTCTTAAATTCCACATATGAGTAAAATCAATGATATGATATTTGTCTTTCTCTGTCTGACTTATTTCATTTAGCATGAAATAAGTTCCATCTAGTTCCAACCAGCTCATTGCAAATGGCACAATTTCATTATTTTTGATGGCTGAGTACTATTCCATTGTGTATGTATACCACCTTTTCTTTTTTTTTTTAATTTATTTTCGGTGTTCCAGAATTCACTGTTTATGCACCACACCCAGTGCTCCATGCAATACATGGCCTCCATAATACCTACCACCAGGCTCACCCAACCTCCCACCCCTCTCCCTTCCAAAACCCTCAGTTTGTTTCTCAGAGTCCAGTCTCTCATGGTTCATTTCCCCCTCCAATTTCCCCCAACTCACTTTTCCTCTCCATCTCCCCATGTCCTCTGTGTTATTCCTTACATTTCACAAATAAGCAAAACCTTATGAAAATTGACTATCTCTGCTTGACTTATTTCACTCAGAATAATCTCTTCCAGTCCCATCCATGTTGATACTGACATTCTTGAGGCTATTTTCTAGAGATAGTGATGGGCCTGGCTTCAAGAGTGTCTTTCACATGCAAATCAACCAATCCATAAACTATACCCTAAACCATCCCCTTTGTCTAGACTCTCATTGTCCATAATCCTAGGATTCCTATATGGGAGATCATTATCTCCCTGTGCTAATCACCTCTGGAACAGGTAACAGAGACCTAGAGAGAGCCCTATACCCCAGAGCCTGCTGAAATTAGTCAAATTTGTCAAACTTAAACCTATTTACCTGTCTTGCCTTGCTTTTCCTGTAGAAACTACAAGAAAGGCTATTGTTATGTCTTCCTCCTGCTCCTTCAGCCTGCTGCCTAACCCTGATATTTCCCCGTGTGGCCCTGCATAGCATGGAGTATTTCTCCTTTTGGTAACTGTAACAAACTCTTTCTTCAATGGCAATTGTCTCCTGATCTCTTGGCTTGACAATACCTGATTAATAAAATCTACATTTTAAAACAATATCTGATGTAAAAGGTGGCAGTAGATTGCTGAATGAGTGGGGAAAAGTTCACAATTTTTTACAGAATTTCTTTGAGTTCAAACAACTGATTGGTTTTCTGATGAATTCTCAAGCTGTGCATGTATATAGTCCTTAATGAGCACTAATGCTCTGACCTTGTTTGAAGAAAGCATTTTGAAGTAAATTTATGGTAGATGGAAAATTACACTTAAAGCTTCTGAGCACTTTTAATTTTCTTATCCTCAGAAAATAGCAGAGAATTACCAAACTTGTCTCTACAACTAGTATGCATTTCTTCACAAGAAATTGAACAGTCTCATTCTTTATAATAGCGAACCTAGAGAAATACCCAAATAATTAAATCTCCTCCTCAAAATGAAGGATTAAAGGCAAAGACATTTCACAAGAGATACATACACACAAGAAAAGCAACCCATAAGAATAGACTGTAAGACCATAAAGTTGGCTGGTGTCTAAAACCAGTGTTCTCTAAACATTTTTGATGACATATCGCTATGGAGAAAAAAACTTTCATTTACTTATTTATTTATTTATTTGGCGGGAGGGGCAGAAGGAGAGGGAGAGAAAAAATCTCAAGCAGAATCTGCACTGAGCAGGAGCCCCATGCAGGGCTCCATCCCACAACCCTGAGATCTGACCTGAGCTAGAACCAAGGGTTAGATGCTCAACAAACTGAGCCACCCAGGCACCCACCGGCTCAGTACAAAATCTTAAGCATATCCCCCAATATATAAAATTATTTAAAAGTGTAATTGTATGTATACCTCTGTCAACTGACAGATTAAACAGTGGTGAGGCATATTATTTGATTTCTAAACTAACACAAAGAAATAGAATTTATTATTTTCTTTTTATACCTTAATGCATCATTTATGACAGTCTCTCCAATGGAGTTATATATGCATGTATGTGTGTGTATATATATATAGATTTTTTAAAGATTTTTTTAAGATTTTATTTATTCATTTGACAGACAGAGATCCCAAGTAGGCAGAAAGGCAGGCAGAGAGGGAGAAAGGGAAGCAGACTCCCTGCTGAGCAGAGAACCCAATGCGGGGCTCTATCCCAGGACCCTAAGATCATGACCTGAGCTGAAGGCAGAGGCTTTAACCCACTGAGCCACCCAGGAGCCCCAGTAGATTTTTTTTTTTTTTTAGAGAGAATTTTTGTGTAGGCAATTCATAGCCTGTCTTGTCCAGGTTACTGAAATAATCTGCTTACCTTTGTCCCTCATTCCCTGGCTTCCCCCACCCTCCACTATCTTTTTTCACACAGCAGCTACAATATTTTTGAAACATTAGGCAGCTTTTGTCCTTCTTTATAGATTCCCGCCAAATATTCCAGCTGTCAGAGTTTGAGTTTTCCAGATGTAGAGCATAAGATGAGGTTTGTTATGCAAGTAATTTTATAAGAAAATATTCCCAGGGGATCTAATGAGGAAGTGTTCCCAGGGGAAACTGGGAGAACAGAATAGAGAAAAGGAGAGATCCAGGCAAGGATGTGAACACAGGCTTAATCCCAGAAAGGGTCCTTTCAACTTGATCTCGAAGAAAAGCTCTGGAGATAAAATTAAGTCTGAGGGTTTCCTCAACTCAAACCTGCATCCATGAGTTACCTAAATATAGGTTAGGGGTAATAGACATAAATTTTCAGATACTTTTCTGCAGTAGGGACAAGACAGTCTCCAGCCGCTAAAAGACATTCCTTCAAAAAAATGACAGGCACTGGCTCTTGGAAGAAAGGCATACTGGAGTTGAAATATGCCCAAAAATGGTCATACAGATCCCAGGGAATTTGAGCACCAATATTATCCATTACATAATCTCACTTAGAAAAGAATCCAAATACATTCCATGGCTTTGTGAGATTTAGCCCAGACTATTTCTCCAACCTCATCTTGTATGGCTCTCCACCCCACCCCTGACCATACAAATTTTTTTTTAAGATTTTATTTATTTATTTGACAGAGAGAGATCACAAGTAGGCAGAGGCAGACAGAGAGAGAGAAAGGGAAGCAGGCTCCCTGCTGAGCAGAGAGCCCAATATGGGACTCAATCCCAGGACCCTGAGATCATGACCTGAGCTGAAGGCAGCAGCTTAACCCACTGAGCCACCCAGGCGCCTCTGACCATACAAATTTAATGTATAGTTAAGTTTAATCCATATGGCCTTATTTCCATTGCCTGAATTCTCTGACCCCCTTGTCCTAGACTGACTCTATTGTATGATTCTAATTTGAGTTAAAATGATTTCTTTTCAGAGTCTTTCTTTCATCACCTGATCCAATGAAATTTCCATACCCCACAGACTCTTGGTCATATGAATTTATTTTCTATGTATCACTTATTGCAATCTGAAATTATTTGTTTTATTGTCTCTATCTCTCCACATTGCAATATCTGTCTTGTTCATCCTTTTATCCCCACCACACAGAGAAGTATCTGACATTTGGCAGGCAATAAACAGGTTTTTTTTTTCTAATAAATAAAGGGCTACACATGACTTACTTATACCTTATAGTCTATACGTGCACCTTCTTAGATTCCTATATTCTATTAATAGGGCTGTTTCTAGGAAATGGAGGCCATCTAATCAAGAATAAGTGAAGGAAAGAATTTAAGAAAAAGTTCCTCAGCATAAAAGGAAGCAGCTATATAAGCTATTAGAATGCACTGCCATGTTGTTCAAACTGCCTATATGTGAATCTCAATTAATGAATCTTTGATTGATCTCACTGAGGTCCCTTCCTTTGAACTTGACAGCTTGGACAAACACAAGAAGCTGTTTCTATCTTACAATCTGTATTCTAGAAGCCAGCAATATACTTGACACAACAGGAAAAGAATACATCCTGAGATTTCTGATTTATAAAATGGCATATGTGGGTATCAAAACTTAACTCATAATACTTCATGTGTACTGACAGAAATATGCCCAATTTAGTTTGCCTATAATCAATGATGGCTATTCCTTGAGTTTCCACTCACATGTTTGTGGAAATATTTTTACTTTGGATGCTTTTGGTTCAAAACTTAATCCAATTCAATAATTTAGAGTCTATTTAAGAATTCAAATAATTTAATTAGACAGCTATGTGTAGAAGAATGAAACTTGACCATTGTCTTACACTATACGCAAAGATAAATTTGAAATGGATAAAAGACCTCAACGTGAGACAGGAATCTGTCAACATCCTGGAGGAGAACATAGGCAGTAACCTCTTCCACAACAGCCACAGCAACATCTTTCAGGATGTGTCTCCAAAGGCAAAGGAAACAAAAGCAAAAATGAACTTTGGGAACTTAATCAAGATCAAGAGATTCTGCACAGCAAAGGAGGCACTCAACAAAACAAAGAGGCAACTCACCAAATGGGAGAAGATATTTGCAAATGATACCACAGACAAAGGGCTGATATCCAAGATCTATAAAGAACTCCTCAAACTCAACACACACAAAACAGATAATCACACCAAAAAATGGGCAGAAGACATGAACAGACACTTCTCCAAAGAAGGCATACAAGTGGCTAACAGACACTTGAAAAAATGTTCATTATCATTAGCCATCAGGGAGATTCAAATTAAAACCACATTGAGATACCACCTTACACCAGTTAGAATGACAAAATTAACAAGACAAGAAACAGCAAGGATGTGGAGAAAAGGGTAACCCTCTTACACTGTTGGTGGGAATGCAAGTTGGTGCAGCCACTTTGGAAAACCGTGTGGAGATTCCTTAAGAAATTAAAAATAGAATTACCCAATGATCCTACAATTGCACTACTGAGTATTTACCCCAATGATATAGCTGTAGTGTAAAGAAGGACCACCTGTACCTCAGTGTTCATAGAAGCAATGGCCACAGTCACCAAACTGTGGAAAGAACCAAGATACCCTTCAACAGACAAATGGATAAAGGAGATATAGTCCATATATACAATGGAGTATTATGCCTCCATCAGAAAAGATGAATATCCAACTTTTGTATTAACATGGATAGGACTGGAAGAGATTATACTGAATGAAATAAGTCAAGCAGAGAGAGTCAGTTATCATATGGTTTCACTTACTTGTGGAGCATAAGAAATAACATGGAGGACTTTGGGAGATGGAGAGGAGAAGTGAGTTGGGTGAAATTGGAGGGGGAGACAAACCATGAGAGACTGTGAACCCTGAGAAACAAACTGAGGGTTTTGGAGGGGAGGGGGTGAGTGGTTTGAGTGAGCCTGGTGGTGGGTATTATGGAGGCCATGTATTGCTTGGAGCACTGGGTGTGGTGCATGAACAATGAATTTTGGAACACTGAAAAGAAATAAAATAGAAAAAATAATAAATAAATAAATAAAAAAGAATTTAAGTAATTTAAATTCAAATCCATAATTTAAAGACTCCATTTAGATAATGATTAGTCTTCTCACTAGAAAAAGTTGCTTAGTCACTCTAATACCTGAACTACCTATCTTTTTTCTCAGATTTTCCCTGGGATTGGAAACAAATGTTGGAAAGAAGGACATGTCTTATATACACGTCTGGCTTAGGAGAGAGAGCCCTTTGCTGTCATATCCTCTGGCCTCAACCCAGCACTGTGTCCCTATTCTGTGGCTTTGCTACTTCCCAATAGACAAAATAATGGCTGGCATGACTCAAAGTCTTGTTTTTTCTCCCTTTCATTTGGTCTAAGTTCTAAGGTATTCTTTGATTACAGGTAAAAGATAGAAAGGTATAAGTAAATAATTTCATAGAATATGTATAGATCAATATCTATATATGTAAATGGTAATTGATATTAATAAAATCATAAACATAAATGAATATATTTAATGATACAATTAAATATAAATGTATTGATAAAGTCATAAATAATATTCTGCGTGTTTTTCAATCGAATGTTCATGATGAGCCAAAATTATTTCATTTATATTACTGCATATCATTTTTTCTCTTGCATTTGTCACACTCAGAATTTCTAATATTTAACAACTGAAAAGAGTTTTGGAAGTCAATAAATTGAACTCTTTATTTTACAAATGAAAAAACAAAGATACATGGCAGGCTATGGGACTTCTTTCCCCAAGTCTCAGAAATCTGAGGTTTTATTTATTTATTTATTTATTTTTTAAGATTTTATTTATTTATTTGTTAGAGAAAGAGAGAGAGCATGAGCACAGGCAGACAGAGTGGCAGGCAGAGGCAGAGGGAGAAGCAGGCTCCCTGCGGAGCAAGGAGCCCAATGTGGGACTCGATCCCAGGACCCTGGGATCTGGGATCATGACCCAAGCCAAAAGCAGCCACTTAACCAACTGAGCCACCCAGGCATCCCAGAAATCTGAGGTTTTAAATGTGGAATTTAGGTCCCAGTTCCCAGTATAATTTATTTTCCTTGATTCTACAGTGTTTAGCATCAGAGTCTATGCATTTTTAAAATTAATCTTAAAATACAGGGAACATTACTTAACTTCTCTGATTTCTTCTTGATTATTTGATAGCTTTGACAACACCTTCTTTGGTTTTATGCTACTACACATTACTGAATATCCTCCAGGTATTAATAAGTCATTTTTTTGTTGTTTTTAATGCTTCCTTTCCTTTACTTCACTCTGAAATTTAACTAAAAGAACACCTAGTTTTCACCAAAGCTGTTATCCATTTTATATCTCTCTTTTCTCAGAACTCTCTATGAGTCATTGATTCTATCTTCTCAGTGGTTACCACTAAGTAGATGATTCACAAATCATCTTTTTAAAAAAATCTCTCAACTTCCTCTTGTCATTTCCCACCCACACAAACTGAATTCCCTTCCAAGTAATCACATTCCTGTCAGTAGAGAGTAATTTTTCCACTATTTTAGAATTCGGTATACCCCCATCACTAGCTTAACAGTGCATTCAGGATTAAAATTAATATCTCAACAGATATTTTGTGCCTGCATTCTTATGGCCTTTTTTTTTCCTTCTGTTTCAAAGGAAACAGACATTTCTGGTTGGAGTTTGTGTGTATGGAAGGCAGGGGCACTTGTAACTGTGAGGCTAACCTCACATGCTAACCATACTAAAAAGAACAGAAAAATTCAGTTTTGGTTATACCTGTATATAAGTCTTCTCTATATGTATCCCATTCTCCCTGGCCACAGATAAATGATCATATGAAGTCCACAACTCAAAATCATGAATCACCTGCTTCTTAGAAAAATTAACAGGTAACCTCCATTTAGATTCTATAGAGGTTGTTCTGAGGCTAGTAATTGAAGATATAATTTTATACAGCCATTAAACTATATGTTTCTAGAAAATGTGTTTTTTTTTAAATGTTGGAGCATACTTAATATTATGAGAAAAATATGGAATAACATCTATAAGAAAACCTGATTGAAAAATATACCAAAATTTAACAATGTTTCCTTTTGCAAGGTTATGGAAGGAGTGGAGTAGTTATAGTTTTGTGTTCTGATTCTCAAAACCTCTATTAATTTCCAATTAAAAGAGCTTATTTTATTATTGGAAAAAATTAAGATACAAGCATGCCTGTGTAGCTCAGTCAGTTAACCATGGGCCTTTGGCTCAGGTCATGATCCCAGGGTCCTGAGACTGAGTCCCACATCAGGTTCTCTGCTCAGAGGGGAACCCTCTCCCTCTCCCTCTTCCTGTTGCTCTGCCTACTTGTGCTCTTTCTTTTTCTTTCTCTGTCAAATAAACAAATAAAATCTTTTTTTTAAAGAAAAAAATTAAGATACAAATGCAAATTTATGGTTAAAACAGGTTTTATTTGGAACCTTATAAAGAAAATTGCATTAATCACACATTCTTTGTTCACTAACCTCTATTGGGATTTGAAAAATTATCTTTTGATTAATTTATTTGTGCCATTTTATTCTGGCATATTATAAATCGTTTAGAGTATAAGCTCTTATTTTATGTATGCTTTATGTGTGTTTGTATTAATTTGTATGCATAATACTATAAGTCATTATAGCATAGTAAGTCAATTTTTACATCTTTCATTCAGTAATATGTTTTGAATATTCAACATGTTGCTTTGTGTAAACCCTACCCTATCACCTGCCCATGGTTTCTTATAACCCTATATTCCACCAATACTTTTTCAAGTTAACTCACTCTGTTTTGGACCTTAATTCTTCCATACCTGAACCGTATCATTCTAATTGTTTTTATAGGTTTAAATTTTCTTTCTTGTGTTCAATATTGCTAAACATTTTCTATATATATTTAATAATTTGAAATAAAATGAAAGAACATTTATTCTAATATATTTCTAAATGTTATCATATTTTACATATACTTGAATTTTACTATCATTCTTCCTTATCATTACAATTGAGAGAACTCTCTACTGTTAAGACAGAAGAAAAATCCAATTAACCAACAATCATATGCTATGATCCCTGCTGTCATTAATCTCTGACAAAGCAATCTTTCTGGATCATTTTCAGAATAACTTTGATAGGGACGCCTGGGTGGCTCAGTTGGTTAAGCGGCTGCCTTCGGCTCAGGTCATGATCCCAGCGTCCTGGGATCGAGTCCCACATCGGGCTCCCTGCTCAGCGGGGAGCTTGCTTCTCCCTCTGCCTCTGCCTACCACTCTGTCTGCCTGTGCTCATGCTCTCGCTCTCTCTCTCTAATAAATAAATAAAATCCTTAAAAAAAAAAAAGAATAACTTTGATACATTTAATAATATGGTGCACTGCCCTCCCCTACTCATGTACTCCTCATCCCATTCATTCAAAGGAAACCACTGACATAGTATTAAGCATTAGGGAAGAACCCATTGTTTCTTTCCACACAAAATGATCTTCCATTGGAGAAACTTTCATAGCCAGTCCCTAGTTACTCGTATACTCATTTTTTTCTCCAAAGATTTGAGCTATCTGATTACAGGACTCCTGTAATTCTCCTGATTATAGGAGAATTTGATGGACCTGTAACTTCTGATTTCTCTGTATCTGGGATCTGCTTGGCAGCAGAAATCCTACTCTATGTCATTCATATCAAGTTGACCATTAAATTTCACTAAATACACAATCTCTGACCACGGCTTTAGCTTTTCAATAGTAAAATGTAGCTTCATTCACAAATGAGTGCCATATTTTTCTTGGTAAACAAATAACAAAGAAGGGGACCTATGAAAATATCTTATTCACTTGTATTAAGTAGATAAGCAACTCAATGGAAATATTAGAAACCCTAAGGCTGAGGAGGTTCTTATAAAATCTATTCTTGGAACTTTTGAGTTTAGGAATCATACTTACTCAGAGGATCAAGGAGAAACTGGGGTGACTGGGAAAACATGGTTTAATTATCTTGGGTGAGGAACAGAAAAATAATTAAAACAGAAGAAACACTAATTATTCTGTGAAAAGAGAGAAATTTGTTTCAGGGAAAAGTTGAATCTTAGAAAAATATTAAACATGTAAATTGGAAAATGATCTGCAAGGCCAGGAAAATAAGGTAGATATGAATGTAATTGCTCTTAAAGAGAGTATCTGGAAAGATAAATGTTGTTCTAGTTGTTACCAACCAGGTAGTAGACTTTGACAGAAGAACAAATTGTTAAGGTTACAGAAAGTCCAGAATGACTTACCAGACAAGATTTGGGGTCCAGAGAAACTACTGAAATTTGCCTCCCTTACATATAGTTGGAGTGGCTAAGATAGGAGTAACTAAAAACCTGTACCTAAAGATTTCTATAGGCATATAAAGTAGTTGCAGAAAAGTTGAGATTTTGAAGACTGGAAAGATACTAGTGGGTGGAGTATAGGATTACCTATGCACTGGGCACATATCTGAAACCTGTTTGAGTTAGGATTCCAATAAAAGGTAGAGACAACTTTAAGCAGAGCCATGAGTATCCCACAAGACATAACTTTGCAAATTAAAATAAGTTGCTCTGTGCTTCAGGCAGACACAGTACCATGTAAGGGCACACAGCTCTATGATGATAGGGTTGGAGACTGAATATGTGCATTTTGCAGCTTACCGTGTAAAAACAAAACATGAAATTAACCATACAAAAAGGAAGTTAGGAAGAACTATAGTAAATGGAGTTTAAGCTTGGAGTCGATGTTAGTTTGATGGAAAAATAGCTTACAGGTAGGATTATCCAACTCCGGCAGAGACAGAGGAACAAGGTTTTTTGAGAAGTGGATATATTTGGCAGACCTCTATTTCTCACTGAGAGAGACCACCAAGAAAAAAATCTAGAAAAGTATGTTTAAACAACCTATAATACAGGAAGTATATAAATTGTAAAACAAAAGTAGGGACACAATTCCAGCAAACAGTATCCCTGCATGTGTTAAGGAAAAGAATCAACCTAAGCAACAGGTTAAAATGTTCAGAACAATCATTTGATCTTTCCTAAATGAATAGGGAAATGGTTCTTAATACTGTCTGCACATACTCAGGTACCTAGGGTACTTTAAAATAATAATTAAGGCTCCTGTGCTAGCTCAGATCTATTAATTTAAGAACTGGGTAGAGGGGCGCCTGGGTGCCTCGGTTGCTGGGCATCTGCCTTCAGCTCAGGTCCTGATCCCAGGGTCCTGAGATCGAGCTCCGCCTCCTGCTCCCTGCTCAGTGGAGAGCATGCTTCTCCCTCTCCAGCTCCCCCATGCTTATGTTCCCTCTCTTGCTATCTCTGTCAAATAAATAAAATATTTTTAAAAAATAAAAAAATAATAAAATAAAAATGAAAACTGGGTGGAGTGAGATTTCTTTTTTTAAAGAACTTCCCTACTGCTTTCTGAGTAGAGTCCAGAGGCACTACACCCGAGGCAGATTCTACTACTGCATCATGGTGTAGATTGGCATTCTACTCAAGGTCCACCTCACCCAAAGCTAAGAAAAGACAGTGTCTTGAGGTACACATGGTAAAGCTATTTACTGTTGGTCCCTAGTGGAAGACCTTTGGATGGATTAAGAATGCCTTTAATTTAGGAATCTTCTGGGGGAAATTCCACAGCAGAAACAATTATGAGTAGTAGGGGCAAAGTTGTCCTGGGAGGCAAGTTTCCCGGGCATAAGCAATTTTACAGCAAGAGACAATCATATCAGCTATGTGGCAGAGGACGGAAAATACCTGATGAAGAGATAATGGGAAAGCTCTGTCACCAGGCAGAGCTCACACTCAGTGTTGCATTGGGAAGACAGAGACATGGAGATTCAGGAGGAAATCAAAATTAGTCATCGTAAACGGTTCTGGATTAAGACCTAGAGCCTGGGACTGACGACATTACAAATTTCTGACTACTACCAGAGGGCAAGAATGATTCAAATGCTACTTTCTCAAACAATATTGTAGAAATTAGCTTGTACATTTAAAAACTAACCGCACTCGTCCTGAAACTGGGCATCAATCAAAACAAGAATATCAAAAGCTATTTTTCCTATTGATGATCCCACCACTTCCCCAGTCTTTATGAATTTCTTATGAAATAAGCCAGTAAAATGGCTTTCCACTCATTCAAATGACCTTTCTCATTCCTTTTCTCTTCTCACTCTTTTGTGGATGCCTGTTGTGGATGCCGAAACTTAAAATGCTGAAAGCCAGAATTCTATCATTCCTTCTCCTGTAAACTGCCTTCTTCCCTCTCTACCAAGAACAACTTCATACATTGGTGAGAAGCAGATTCCTTCTCAGGGCTTTAATTTTCTTCTCTCATTTGAAAATGTACTAAAACTCCTACCATGATAGGATATGTAGTGTCTAAAAATTCGGTCACATAAAATCTTGGGTCAGGTTTTCGTAAGGTTAATGAAATGACTGGGGTAAGCCTTTAAGACCTAGCTCATGGTCAGGGAATCTGAGCCTGTTAAGATCCAGATGCACCCAAGTCCTGCCTGCAATTTGGTGCCACCTGGTGGCAGTTGTCCACTCCAGCCTAAAATACAAATGGTGATAACTGTCCTATGACAGGCTAGCACTTCTGGGACAGAAGCCGTGATTCCAAGAATCTGCCTCATAATGGACCTGATTTGTTGACAAATCTGCAGGGATTGGGCCAGGTGAGTAATGAGAATATAACGATACACCTTAAAATGTTGTCTGTTATTTCCGTAGGTGGGCTCATCTTCCCTCCAGAAGGAAAAGACTTTGGACTATTCCCATTCGAGAATAGAGGTTGATCAAAGGATGGGAGCATATCACTAATTTCATTATTTAAGAACTTGGATTCATTCAGAGTGAACTATCACTGTGCTTTGCTGTATTATGTTTCTGGTTCACACCTTTTACTAATTTTGCCTTTTAGCTTCTTTTTTAAGACACTGGTCATACTTCTAAGCAATCACAGCAGCCTCTCAGTATGTTTCCCTGATTCTTCAAGATTTAATTAAAATACAATCTTTTCCTAAATGTTTCCCAGTATCCTTCCTGGTTTACTTATATGTCCTTCCTCTCTGCCTTCTTAACAACCTATATAAAAATTTATGTAGAGCATATCAGCCCCCACAATTTATTGCCTAGTCATGCATCCTCTTGACCTTGAGCTACTTTAGGATAATGACCTGTAATCATTTGATTCCCAGAACTGATCAGAGTGCCTAGAAAACTGTAGATCATGATCTCAGTGTTACTTTATATATTCTTCCCATTTTATACATTCATAACAACACAGATCTTTTCTTCACTGGCCCTCTAGTACTTTAACTATTTTACTCATAGCAGCAGAATTACAGATTATTTGAGCATACACTGCAAGAAGCTTTGTCAAAAACTTTAACATGTACTCTGTTGATTTAATATAGAAGCTAAATATTGACTCCAGGATATTAATTTTAAAATTACCACTGTCTATATTAAGTCACCTTACCCTTTAACTTTCCTTTTTCCTCCTTCTTCTTCACTGGTATCAGCTATTACTCAACAGGTACTTTTTGTGCGTCTACTATGAGCAAGACATTGTATGAGGCAATATGGAGGTCAAAAAATAAATAAATACTGAAGGAGCTCATCTCATTCTCTTGCAACTAAAATGTAGTTAGATAAAGGACATTGAAAATGTTGAGAATGATGAAGATAAGAAAATGTACTATCATCTTTTTTTTAAAGATTTATTTATTTATTTAAGCAAAAGAGAGAGCTGGGGGGAGGGTAGGGGCAGAGGGAGAGAGAGACTCTCCAGCAGACTCCGTGCTGAGCACAGAGCCCAATGCAGGGTTTGATCTTATAACCCTGAGATCATGACCAGAGCCATATCACAAGTCAGATGTTTAAGCAATTGGGACACCCAGGCACCCTCACTATCATCTTTTAATAAGCAGACTAGGCACCAAGCATCATATTGTTTTTATAAGAACCTGAAAAGGCATATAAACACTTCCTACCCCATAGTCTATCAAATGAGGACACCACATATCTGCCTAAATTATAGAGTAAATTGATGTAGAAAAAGCACTTGAATCTTGACTTTTTAGAGGACGACCACACTCTTAACCTTGACATTACTCACTTACACGTTAAAAAAGACAACACAGTCAGAGTAGAAAATACTTATGTAAAAGATGGAAAAGGGAAAAAATTACCTTTAAGTAAATGATAGGAAAATCTTCACAAAGGAGTAGGATCTGAACTAGATCCTGGAATCTATGGAGAGAAATGATGGCAGAGTGAATTAAAGAGATATGTCTGGGAAAGAGGTGACTAAATATTAAACTTTATATTGAAGAATTCTAAAGACAATTTTTCTTCATCTAGTTTTTAATAAATAAAACTCCATTTCTTCCTTCTTGATATTATATTCAAATTAATTTATTGTCCCAGTAAAGATTTTAAGTGCATAAGGGATTCATCTTTTAACTAACATCTTGACTAGAGCCTTTAAAAAGGTAGAAAGTAATTATTCTAGATTAGTTCTAGCTTATGATCATGGGACAGAAAATGTAAAAATAAAGATCAAAAGTAAACACTGAAAAAAAAAAAGTAAATACTGTTTGTACCAGTCACACTTTTACTATTCACTGGAAATTAGTATACAAAAATTGCTTGTGTTTCTGCATATCATTTTTACTTTTAAAATCAGCTAGCTTAAAAAGTATCATGGGTTATATTTTTCAGTTAGCAAAATAGTAGTAACTTTTTTATGATCCTTAACATATCAGCTAGAGAGGTTTTCCATTGCCTCATCATTGTGCTAATAGGTCATAGAGAGCAAAAGAATGAGCAAAATAAAAGAAGCCTATATGGGGAGGAGTCAAGATGGCAGAGAAGTAGCAGGTTGAGACTACTTCAGGTAGCAGGAGATCAGCTAGATAGCATATCTAAAGATTGCAAACACCTACAAATCCAACGGGAGATCGAAGAGAAGAAGAACAGCAACTCTAGAAACAGAAAATCAACCACTTTCTGAAAGGTAGGACTGGCGGAGAAGTGAATCCAAAGCGACGGGAAGATAGACTGCGGGGGGAGGGGCCGGCTACCGGCAAGCGGCGGAGCAACGGAGCACAAAATCGGGACTTTTAAAAGTCTGTTCCGCTGAGGGACATCGCTCCAGAGGCTTACCCGGGGTGAAGCCCACGCGGGGTCAGCGTGGCCTCAGGTCCCGCAGGGTCACAGAAGGATCAGGGGTGTCTGAGTGTCGCAGAGCTTACAGGTATTAGAACGGGGAAGCCGGCTACAGAGACAGAGCCAAGGAGTAAGCTCTAAGCTCGGGGTTACCTTGAACCAGTCGCAGGCTCGGTCAGCTCAGAGCGCGGCCGGAGGCCAGGGTGATGGGAGTAATTGGGCGCTGTTCTCTGAGGGCGCACTGAGGAGTGGAGCCCCGGGCTCTCGCCTCCTCCAGGCCAGAGACCGGGAGGCCGCCATCTTCATTCCCGCCCTCCGGAACTCTACGGAAAGCGCTCAGGGACCAAAACCTCCCTAAAGCAAACCCGAGCGGATTGCTCAGCCTGGCCCCTGGTAAGGGTGGTGCAACTCGGCCTGGGGCAAAGACACTGGAGAATCACTACAACAGGCCCCTCCCCCAGAAGATCAACAAGAAATCCAGCCAGGACCAAATTCACCTACCAAGGAGTGCAGTTTCAATACCAAGGAGAGCAGCGGAATTCCAGAGGAGGAGAAAGCAAAGCACGGAATTCATGGCTTTCTCCCCATGATTCTTTAGCCTTGCAGTTAATTTAATTTTTTTTTTCAATTTTTTTTTCTCTTCTTCTGCTAAATTTTTTTAACTTTTACCCTTTTCTTTTTTAAAGTTTTTTAATTCTTTTATCTAATATATATATTTTTTTTCCTTTTTATATTTTTTCTTTATTGGTTTTCTTTTTTTAATTGTTTCTTTCTTTCTTTTTTTTTTTTCTTTCTGAAGCTTTTTATCCCCTTTCTCCCCCCTCATGATGTGGGATCTCTTCTGATTTGGTTAAAGCATATTTTCCTGGGGTTGTTGCCACCCTTTTAGTATTTTACTTGCTCTTTCATATACTCTTATCTGGACAAAATAACAAGACGGGAAAATTCACCACAAAAAAAGAAAAAGAGGCAGTACCAAAGGCTAGGGACCTAACCAATACAGACATTGGTAATATGTCAGATCTAGAGTTCAGAATGACGATTCCCAAGGTTCTAGCCGGGCTTGAAAAAGGCATGGAAGATATCAGAGAAACCCTCTCGGGAGATATAAAAGCCCTTTCTGGATAAATAAAAGAACTAAAATCTAACCAAATTGAAATCAAAAAAGCTATTAATGAGGTGCAATCAAAACTGGAGGCTCTCACTGCTAGAATAAATGAGGCAGAAGAAAGAACTAGCGATCTAGAAGACCAAATGACAGAGAATAAAGAAGCTGAGCAAAAGAGGGACAAACAGCTACTGGACCACGAGGGGAGAATTCGAGAGATAAGTGACACCATAAGACAAAACAACATTAGAATAATTGGGATTCCAGAAGAAGAAGAAAGAGAGAGGGGAGCAGAAGGTATATTGGAGAGAATTATTGGAGAGAATTTCCCCAAAATGGCAAAGGGAACAGGCATCAAAATCCAGGAGATTCAGAGAACCCCCTCAAAATCAATAAGAATAGGTCCACACCCCGTCACCTAATAGTAAAATTCACAAGTCTTAGTGACAAAGAGAAGATCCTGAAAGCAGCCCGGGAAAAGAAGTCCGTAACGTACAATGGTAAAAATATTAGATTGGCTGCAGACTTATCCACAGAGACCTGGCAGGCCAGAAAGAGCTGGCATGATATATTCAGAGCACTAAACGAGAAAAACATGCAGCCAAGAATACTATATCCAGCTAGGCTATCACTGAAAATAAAAGGAGAGATTAAAAGCTTCCAGGACAAACAAAAACTGAAAGAATTTGCAAACACCAAACCAGCTCTACAGGAAATATTGAAAGGGGTCCTCTAAGCAAAGAGAGACCCTAAAAGTAGTAGATCAGAAAGGAACAGAGATAATATACAATAACAGTCACCTTACAGGCAATACAATGGCACTAAATTCATCTCTCTCCATAGTTACCCTGAATGTTAATGGGCTAAATGCCCCAATCAAAAGACACAGGGTATCAGAATGGATAAAAAAACAAAACCCATCTATATGTTGCCTACAAGAAACTCATTTTAAACCCGAAGACACCTCCAGATTTAAAGTGAGGGGGTGGAAAACAATTTACCATGCTAATGGACATCAGAAGAAAGCAGGAGTGGCAATCCTTATATCAGATCAATTAGATTTTAAGCCAAAGACTATAATAAGAGATGAGGAAGGACACTATATCATACTCAAGGATTTGTCCAACAGGAAGATCTAACAATTTTAAATATCTATGCCCCCAACGTGGGAGCAGCCAACTATATAAACCAATTAATAACAAAATCAAAGAAACACATCGACAATAATACAATAATAGTGGGGGACTTTAACACTCCCCTCACTGAAATGGACAGATCATCCAAGCAAAAGATCAACAAGGAAATAAAGGCCTTAAATGACACACTGGACCACATGGACATCACAGATATATTCAGAACATTTCATCCCAAAGCAACAGAATACACATTCTTCTCTAGTGCACATGGAACATTCTCCAGAATAGATCACATCCTCAGTCCTAAATCAGGTCTCAACTGGTATCAAAAGATTGGGATCATTCCCTGCATATTTTCAGGCCACAATGCTCTGAAGCTAGAACTCAATCACAAGACGAAATTTGGAAAGAACCCAAATACATGGAAACTAAACAGCATCCTTCTAAAGAATGAATGGGACAACCAGGAAATTAAAGAAGAATTGAAAAAATTCATGGAAACAAATGATAATGAAAACACAAGGGTTCAAAATCTGTGGGACACAACAAAGGCAGTCCTGAGAGGAAAATATATAGCGGTACAAGCCTTTCTCAAGAAACAAGAAAGGCCTCAGGTACACAACCTAACCCTACACCCAAGTGAGCTGGAGAAAGAACAAGAAAGAAACCCTAAACCCAGCAGGAGAAGAGAAGTCATAAAGATCAGAGCAGAAATCAATGAAACAGAAACCAAAAAAACAATAGAGCAAATCAATGAAACTAGGAGCTGGTTCTTTGAAAGAATTAATAAGATTGATAAACCCCTGGCCAGACTTATCAAAAAGAAAAGAGAAAGGACCCAAATAAAAAAAATCATGAATGAAAAAGGAGAGATCACAACTAACACCAAAGAAATACAGACAATTATAAGAACATACTATGAGCAACTCTACGCCAACAAATTTGACAATCTGGAAGATGGATGCATTCCTAGAGACATATAAACTACCACAACTGAACCAGGAAGAAATAGAAAGCCTGAACAGACCCATAACCAGTAAGGAGATTGAAACAGTCATCAAAAATTTCCAAACATACAAAAGTCCAGGGCCAGACGGCTTCCCAGGGGAATTCTACCAAACATTTAAAGAAGAACTAATTCCTATTCTCCTGAAACTCTTCCAAAAAATAGAAATGGAAGGAAAACTTCCAAACTCATTTTATGAGGCCAGCATCACCTTGATCCCAAAACCAGACAAGGATCCCATCAAAAAAGAGAACTACAGACCAATATCCTTGATGAACACAGATGCAAAAATTCTCGCCAAAATACTAGCCAATAGGATTCAACAGTACATTAAAAGGATTATTCACCACGACCAAGTGGGATTTATTCCAGGGCTGCAAGGTTGGTTCAACATCCGCAAATCAATCAATGTGATACAACACATTAATAAAAGAAAGAACAAGAACCATATGATACTCTCAATAGATGCTGAAAAAGCATTTGACAAAGGACAGCATCCCTTCCTGATCAAAACTCTTCAAAGTGTAGGGATAGAGGGCACATACCTCAATATTATCAAAGCCATCTATGAAAAACCCACCGCAAATATCATTCTCAATGGAGAAAAACTGAAAGCTTTTCCGCTAAGGTCAGGAACACGGCAGGGATGTCCGTTATCACCACTGCTATTCAACATAGTACTAGAAGTCCTAGCCTCAGCAATCAGACAACAAAAGGAAATTAAAGGCATCCAAATTGGCAAAGAAGAAGTCAAACTATCACTCTTTGCAGATGATATGATACTATATGTGGAAAACCCAAAAGACTCCACTCCAAAACTGCTAGAACTTGTACAGGAATTCAGTAAAGTGTCAGGATATAAAATCAATGCACAGAAATCAGTTGCATTTCTCTACACCAACAACAAGACAGAAGAAAATTAAGGAGTCAATCCCATTTTCAATTGCACCCAAAACTATGAGATACCTAGGAATAAACCTAACCAAAGAGACTAAGAATCTATACACAGAAAACTATAAAGTACTCATGAAAGAAATTGAGGAAGACACAAAGAAATGGAAAAATGTCCCATGCTTCTGGATTGGAAGAATAAATATTGTGAAAATGTCTATGCTACCTAAAGCAATCTACACATTTAATGAAATTCCTATCAAAGTACCACCCATTTTTTTCAAAGAAATGGAACAAATAATCCTAAAATTTATATGGAATCAGAAAAGACCTCGAATAGCCAAAGGAGTATTGAAAAAGAAAGCCAAAGTCGGTGGCATCACAATTCCGGACTTCAAGCTCTATTACAAAGCTGTCATCATCAAGACCGCATGGTACTGGCACAAAAACAGACACATAGATCAATGGAACAGAATAGAGAGCCCAGAAATAGACCCTCAACTCTATGGTCAACTAATCTTCGACAAAGCAGGAAAGAATGTCCAATGGAAAAAAGACAGCCTCTTCAATAAATGGTGTTGGGAAAATTGGACAGCCACATGCAGAAGAATGAAATTGGATCATTTCCTTACACCACACATGAAAATAGACTCAAAATGGATGAAGGACCTCAATGTGAGAAAGGAATCCATCAAAATCCTTGAGGAGAACACAGGCAGCAACCTCTTCGACCTCAGCCACAGCAACATCTTCCTGGGAACATTGCCAAAGGCAAGGGAAGCAAGGGCAAAAATGAACTATTGGGATTTCATCAAGATCAAAAGCTTTTGCACAGCAAAGGAAACAGTTAACAAAACCAAAAGACAACTGACAGAATGGGAGAAGATATTTGCAAATGACATATCGGATAAAGGGCTAGTGTCCAAAATCTATAAAGAACTTAGCAAACTCAACACCCAAAGGACAAATAATCCAATCAAGAAATGGGCAGAGGACATGAACAGACATTTCTGCAAAGAAGACATCGATATGGCCAACAGACACATGAAAAAGTGCTCCATATCACTCGGCATCAGGGAAATACAAATCAAAACCACAATGAGATATCACCTCACACCAGTCAGAATGGCTCAAATTAACAAGTCAGGAAATGACAGATGCTGGTGAGGATGCGGAGAAAGGGGAACCCTCCTACACTGTTGGTGGGAATGCAAGCTGGTGCAACCACTCTGGAAAACAGCATGGAGGTTCCTCAAAATGTTGAAAATAGAACTACCCTATGACCCAGCAATCGCACTGCTGGGTATTTACCCTAAAGATACAAACGTAGTGATCCGAAGGGGCACGTGCACCCGAATGTTTATAGCAGCAATGTCTACAATAGCCAAACTATGGAAAGAACCTAGATGTCCATCAACAGACGAATGGATAAAGAAGATGTGGTATATATACACAATGGAATACTATGCAGCCATCAAAAGAAATGAAATCTTGCCATTTGCAACGACATGGATGGAACTAGAGTGTATTATGTTTAGCGAAATAAGTCAATTGGAGAAAGACAACTATCATATGATCTCCCTGATATAAGGGAGAGGAGATGCAACACGGGGGGTTAAGTGGGTAGGAGAAGAGTAAATGAAACAAGATGGGATTTGGAGGGAGACAAACCATAAGTGACTCTTAATCTCACAAAACAAACTGAGGGTTAATGGGGGGAGGGGTGTTGGGGGAGTGGGGTTTTGGACATTAGGGAGGGTATGTGCTATGGTGAGTGCTGTGAAGTGTGTAAACCTGGCGATTCACAGACGTGTACCCCTGGGGATAAAAATATATTATATGTTTATAAAAAATAATATTTAAAAAAAAGAAGCCTATATTAATTATAAGCCAACTAGAGAAGAATTAGGAGTATTAGAGTCATCACATTTTGATATATATGTAAAATTGTTGGTTGCTGATAATATATGCTTTACTGGGGAGGGGAATTAAGAGGAATAAATATGTCCCCTTAAAACACTTTCCAAAGACATCTCAAGACTTCATTTTTTGAGATTTTTGGACTAGGGAAATATTTTTAAAATGCAATGTCCAGTTAGTAGCAGTGACATAAATACTATTCACACAGAAACTATAGCTTTACTTTTTATATTCTAATGTAATCTGTTTTGTCAATGTTAGTTACTATTTGCCAGACTGCATTTTTATTCTGCAAAAACAAGATGTCCATGACCTTTGACTAAGGTGAGAAAACCTCTTTCTGTTTCCCTAGTAGTTAACTTATCCAAAATCTTCTAGCAGTCTACAACTATATGTCTGAATCAAATGTACTGTCTCTTTGTCCATGAATCATTTTTCAAATGGGATAACAGATATGAAAGTTCTCTGAAAATGAATGGTGATTGAGAACTCTATGATACAGTTATTACTATTATTTTTATATTGTCTTCCTACTAGGATACAAAGCTTCCTCCAAGATATCCAGTAATCATCCTCTCTCAAAAAAAAGATGTAATCAGAAGAATTCTCTTGTTGAAACCTCTATTTTGTTGGTTTTTCTTAGACAAATCTATGTCTAAAATAAACACATTCTACCATTTCATTTCATGCTCAGATGTGTCACAGTCACACACACACACACACACACACACACACAGTCAAATTATGTGTGCAGGTCAAAGTTTCACAATAAAAAAAAAAATTTTAAGTTGACACTTTCCTGGTCTTTCTATTCTAAATATATTTTATAAAATATGTTCACTGGAACATTAATTTCTCAGAATACTAATAGATATTGCGTAATAAGGCATTCTGTGATTTTAAAAATGTATTAAGTTCAAGTAGTCATTTAAGTGTAGTAACAATAATTTTTATTTATTTAGTAGCATCTCGAGAAAATTTATCATGTAAATAGCTTTAGAAGTACTTTCTCAATCTTACCATTTTACAGATGAGGAACCAGAAACTTACCTAGAGCTTTCACATAAATTTTGAAAGTCACACAGTTTGTAGCAGAACTAAGACCTAAATCAAGTCTTTTCTACTCATTTTGAAAATTCTTTTATATTAAAAAAAATTACTTTTCACTCTAGACAATCTTAGAATTACTAGTATGTTAATATGTCAATGTATAACATCCTGCATTATTCAAGGTACTACAGAGAACAAGAACCAATAGAAGATGTATATGTGTGTATGAGAGAGAGAGAAGAAAGGAGAAAGCATGAGAATAAGGAATTGGTTCACATACTATAGATGCTATGAAGACCCAATATCTATAGTCAACAAGATGGAGACCAAGAAGAACTGAGGGTGAATTTCCAGTCTGATTCCAAAAATCTGAAAATAAGGTGAGTCAATGGTGTAAGTTCAGTACAAAAGCCAGCAGGTTTAAGACTCAAAAAGAGTCAGTTTTTCTGTTTGAGTCCAAAGGCAGCAGAAAAGCCAATGCTCCAGCCCAGACAGACAGGAGGTGCTCCCTTTTAGCTTTTTTGTTCTATTCAGTTTGGTTGGATAAGTGCCCGATTAACCGGTTGAGGCTCACTCACACTGGGGTGGGCAATCTGCTTTATTCTGGCTACTTATTCCAATATTAATCTCACGCAGAAACACACTCACAGGCACATACAGAATAATGTTTGATCAAATGTTGGGCCTCCTATGGCCCAATCAAGTTGACAAAGAAAGTTAATCATCACACATGCTCAGAACTGAGATGGTGTAGACATAGGAATATTTTATAAACATTCTTGTGACAAATTCCATCTTTTTGAGGAGGGATTCCCAGGACCAGTGTCTTTAGAACATCTTTGATATTTGTTGCTTAAGACTTTAGAGATTACACCACATCACACTACCTTCATAAACTTTGAATGGTTTGTTCTTCATTCCATTTGAATCAATGTTTCCTCAGAAAGCAGTAAAATTAATAGGACCTATTAGAATGGAGGGACTTGGGGCACCTGGGTGGCTCAGTGGGTTAAAGCCTCTGCCTTCAGCTCAGGTCATGATCCCAGGGTCCTGGGATTGAGCCCCACATCTGGCTCTCTGCACAGTGGGGAGCCTGCTCCCTATCTCTCTCTCTGCCTGCCTCTCTGCCTACTTGTGATCTCTGTCTGTCAAATAAATAAATAAAATCTTAAAAAAAAAGAAAAGAAAAGAATGGAGGGACTTTCTCTTTTAAGCAACTATGGTAGATTGTTCCAATAATGATCTCAAATTTGTTCATACCTCTCTCTGTCAATGCTCTCAGGCACTCCCCTCATATACTGATCTTAGACTTGGGCATGTTAATTTCTTTGACCAATTAAGCAGCAGCCATGAGACATAAGCAAGGACTTAAAAAGTGATTGAACATTGAGGTTTTCCTTATTTTGCTGATTTTGGAACCTTGCTGGATGAAACAGTGTGGACCAATCCTCCCCTTCACCTCAGCTGAGAAGTAGTCAACCCTCAGAGCTGTGACACCTAAGTAACCAGCACTTGACTACAAGTGCTGATTGTCTATCAGCAGAATAATACCCTGCTGAATCCAGGCCAAATTGCTAACCTATAAGTCAACCATGCTGTTTTAAGCCAGTAAGTCTTTTTTCTTTCTTTCTTTCTTTTTTTTAAAGATATATTCAAGAGAGAGTGAAAGCAATCACAGAGGAAGAGGGATCATAGAGTGAGGGAGAAGCGGACTTGGACTCTCCAATGAGCGGAGACCCTGGTGCAGGCCTCAATCACAGGACCCTGAAACCATGAACTATGCCAAAGGCAGACACTTAACTGATGGAGCCACCCATCAGTGTCCCATAAGCCAGTAAGTCTTAAGGGGGACTTTCTACCAAGAGTTTGGAATTAAAAGACCTAGTTCCACCAAGTTCTGGCTATGTGACTCAGCTTCTGAAAATCTTGTTCCTCCCTCTTTAAAGTTAAAATAAAATTAAAAATTACTAAACAATATTGCCTTAATAAAGTAAATAATGAACTTGGGAAATTTTTGGCAAACCATAAGCAAACTACACATCAGTTATTATTTTGTGACTCAGCTTCTGAAAACATTGTGAGATTTTATCTATTATTAATTATCACAATGCTAGCTGTCATCAGTATTATTTGTATGATATTTTTTGCAGCCCAATAAACCCACTCCTAAATAATTATGCAGATTATTTGGTCCCTTGGCCAGAGCTATATGGACATGGTCCCTAGGATAAGGCAAAAAAAAAAAAAAAAAAAAAAGGGTTAAAAATAAACATACAACCAGAATTTGGTGTGCCTTGTCCAGTGAGTCCCTTATATTATTCACATGAATTTTTGTTTGACATCTTCAGCTAGTCCAATAAATGTAGAAATTTTTGCACAAAATAAAGAACCCCAAGGACAGGCCCTGTCAGGCTCTCTACTGTATGGGATACAGGCCAGTTTGAGCCATCTTCTGCTACACTGTATGAAGAATATCCTACATATGCTGATTTTTCTCTGCTTCAGTTTCTTCTACTGAAGTAGGAAAACAATGATTGCGTAGTATCATATTAGCATCAATATAATGATGAATAAAACTATTTTCTCTCTGGATTCCAATCCTCAATTCCTTCTCAGAATTCTGATTTTAAAAATTAATTTTTATTATGGTGCCAATTTGATATTTTAGGAAAAAAGCACTAAGCCAGTTTAACTTTTACTTTACTTTTTGTATTTACAGACACATCCATCTCAGACAAGTTATTTACTGACATAACTTTGGGAAAGTAGATTCTTGAAGATGCTGAGGTTGCCTCCAAAACACATAATTGAACACTGACTGAATCTACTAACAAGATAGCCTATATGGTGGTAGTAATGGAAATTCAAAAGTTTTCAACAGATTTACAATCTAGGACACCTCTATAAACTTATTTTCTTTTTATATTACATGACAAAAAATGGAAAAAAATACTGATTTCCCTAACTGCAAAATTAATCCAATTATTTTATAACAAGTCAATTTATATATAAAAGGAAGAACTGTGAAATGGAAAAGCTGCTTACAGTAGTAGATACTGTAGTATGAATTAAGATAGAAATTTAACACAGATTTCAAGGGAAGAAAATGTACTTACTGAATATAAATGATTATTTACAGATATAAAAAGTATCCCCCTTTTATTTTTTAATTTCAATTCCAGTATAGATAACATACAGTACTATATTCATTTCAGATATACAATATAGTGATTAGAACAATTCTATACATTACTCAATGCTCATCATGATAAATGTACTCTTTTTTTTTTTTTTTTTTTTTGACAGATAGAGATCACAAGTAGGCAGAGAGGCAGGCAGAGAGAGAGAGAGGAGGAAGCAGGCTCCCTGCCGAGCAGAGAGCCCGATGCGGGGCTCGATCCCAGGATCCTGGGATCACGACCTGAGCCGAAGGCAGAGGCTTTAATCCACTGAGCCACCCAGGCGCCCCAAAATGTACTCTTGATCTCCTTCACCTATTTCACCTATCACCCTCCATCCACTTCCCTTCTGGTAACCACAAGTTTGTTTCTTATAGTTAAAGCCTGTTTTTGGGGTTGTCTCCTTTTCCCTATATTTTCTTTCTTACATTCCACATATGGTATTTGTCTTCCTCTGACTGACTTATTTCACTTATGTTATACTATCTAAATCCATCCATGTTTTTGCAAATAGCAGGATTTCATTCTTTTTATGGCTGAGGAAGATTTCATTATATTTATATATACCACCTCTTCATTCATCAAGAGATGGACATTTGGGCTACTATATAATTTGACTACAGTAAATAATACTGAAATAACATAGGAGTGCAAAAATTATTTTTTGAATTAGTGTTTTCATTTTCTTTCAGTTGATAAGTGGAATTATTGGATCATATGGTAATATTATTTTTAATTTTTTGAGGAACTTCCATACAGTGGTTGCACCAGCTTGCATTCCAACCACCTGTGCATAAGGGTTTTTTTTCCAGATCCTCACCAACACCTGTTTTTTCCCCCATGTTTTCAATTTTAGCCATTCTGACAGGTGTGAGGTGTATCTCACTGTGGTTTTGATTTGCATTTCCTTGATGACAGATGTGTTGAGCAGCTCCTCATACATCTGTTAGCCATCTGTATGTCTTCTTTAGAATAATGTCTGTTCATGTCTTCTATTTATAGATTGGATTATTTGTTCTTTCGGTGTTGAGTTTTATAAGGTCTTTAATACATTTTGGATTATTGGCTATGCCATTTGCAAATATCTTCTCCAATTCAGTGGTTTGTCTTTTAGTTTTATTAATTATTTCCCTTGCTGTGAAGATTTTGTTTTGATGTAATCCCAATAGCTTAATTTTGTTTTTGTTTCTCTTGGCTTAGGAGACATAGCTAGAAAAATGCTGTGATGGATGATGTCAGAGAAATCACTGCCTGTGCTCTCTTCTAGGACTTTTATGGTTTCAGGCCTCCATTTAAGTCTTTAACCCATTTTGAATTTATTTATGTCTACACTATTAGGTAGTAGTCTAGTTTCATTCTTTTACATGTTGCTGTGCAGCATTCCCAACACCATTTATCGACCAGACTGTCTTTTTCCTATTACATATTATTGCCTCCTTTGTCAAAGATTAATTGCCCATATAATTGTGGGCTTATTTCTGGGCTTTCTATCCTGTTCCACTGATCTATAGATCTATTTTGATGCCAGTACCATGTTGTTTTGATTACTATTGCTTTGTAGCATATCTTGAAATCTGGGATTGTGAAACCTCTAGCCTCGTTCTTCTTTTTCAAGATTTCTTTTCCTATTTGAGGTCTTTTGTGGTTCCATACAAATTTTGGGATTAGTAGTTCTAGTTCTGTTAGAAATGTTGATATTTTGATAGGGGTTGCATGCATCTGCAGGCTACTCTAGATAGTAGGACATTTTAACAATATTTGTTCTTCTAATCCATGAGCATGCAGTATCTTCCCATTTGTTTGTATCATCTTCAATTTCCTTCATTTTTGTTTTATAGTTTTCAGAGTACAGGTCTTTTACCTTCTTGGTTAAGTTTATTCCTAAGTAGTTTATTCTTTTTGGTACAATTGTAAATTGCAAATTTACAAGTTACAGTTGTAAATTATAATTTCCCTCTCTGCTGCTTCATTATTAGTGCATGGTAATGCAAAGGATTTCTGTGTACTAATTTTTTAATTAGTGACCTTACTGAGTTCATTTATCAATTCTAATAGTTCTTTGATGATGCCTTTAGGATTTTCTAAATATAGTATTATGTCATCTGCAAATAGTGAACGTTTAACTTCTTCCTTACCAATTCGAATGCCTTTTATTTTTCTTGTCTGATTGCTATGGCTAGGACTTCCACTTCTATGTTGAACAAATGTGGCCAGAGTAGACTTCCATGTCATGTTCCTGATCTTAGGGGAAAAGCTCTCAGGTTTCCACCATTGTGTATACTGTTACCTGTATGTTTTCATATGTGGCCTTTATTGTATTGAGGTATATTCCCTCTAAACCTCATTGGTAAGGGTTTTTATCATGAATGAATGTTGCACTTTGCCAATGTATTTTCTGCATCTATTGACATGATTATAGCATTTTTATCTTTTCCCATGTTGATGTGATATACCATATTTATTGATTTGTGAATAGTGAACCACTGTTGTATCCCAGGAATATATCCCATGTGATTATAGTGAATATTTTTTAAAGGTATCTTTGGATTCTGTTTGCTAATATTTTGCTGCAGATATGTGCACTCATATTCATCAGAGATATTGGCCTAGTTCTTTTTTTTTTTTTTTTTTTTTTTAGTGTCTTTCTCTGGTTTTGGCACCACGGTAATGTTGACCTCATAAGATAAATTTGGAAACCTTCCTTCCTCTTCAATTTTTGGAATAGTTTCAGGAGAATAGGAATTAACTTTTCTTTAAATATTTGGTAGAATCCACCTGTTAAGCTGTCTGGTCCTGGACCTTGGTTTCTTGGGAATTATTTTTATTACTGATTCTATTTCACTGCTGAAAATCAATCTGTTTAAAAAAAAAAAAAATCTATTTCTGGGCACCTGGGTGAATCAGTTGGTTAAACAACTGCCTTTGGCTCAGGTCATGAACTGCAGTCCCAGGATCAAGTCCCATGTCGGACTCCCTGCTCAGTGGGGAGCCTGCTTCTCCCCTGACCCATCCCCTTTTCATGCTCTCTCTCTCTCTCACTCTCTCTCCCTCAAATAAATAAATAAAATCTTGTGAAAAAATTTACTTCTTCCTGATTCAGTTTTGGGAAGTTATATATTTTTAAGAAGTTAACAATTTCTTCTAGATTGTCCAGTTTGTTCGCATATAATTTTCAACATTATTCTCTTAAAATCCTTTCTAGTTCTGTATTGTTGTTATTTCTCCTCTTTTATTTCTGATCTTGTTTATTTGAGTCCTCTTTTTTTCACTTATTTTATTTACTTCTTTAATTTTTTAGTGAGTCTGGTTAAAGGCTTATCAATTTTGTTGGTCTTTTCAAAGAGCCTGGTCCTGGTTTCATTGTTCTGATCTATTATTTATTATTATGATGATGATGATGATAATGATGTGATTATTTATTATTATTATTTTAGATTCTCTTTATAGTCTTTATTATTTTCTTCCTTCCACTGGCTTTGGTTTTGTTTGTTCTCTAGCTTTTTTAGGTATAGAGTTAAATTATTTGAGACTTTTTTTGCTTCTTAAGTTAGGTCTATATTGCTACAAATTTCCTTCTAAAACAGCTTTTGGCGCATCACAAAGATTTCGGACCATTGTGTTTTCATTTTCCTTAATCTCCACATATTTTTAGACTTCTCTTTGATTTCTTGGTTGGCCCATTCATTGCTCAGTAACATTTTATTTGAGTTTCATGTATTCATGCTTTTTCCAGATTTTTTTCTTGTGGTTGATTTCTAGTTTCATATTATCATGGTCTGACAAGATACATGGTGTGTCTTCAATCTTTTTGAATTTGTTAGAACATGCTTTATGGTCTAAAATGTGATTTTGAAGAATGTTCCATATGCGCTTGAAACAAATGTGTATTCTGCTGTTTTAGGTGGAATGTACTGAGTATATCTGTTAGATCCATCTGGTCCAATGTTTCAAAGCCACCGTTTTCTTGTTGATTTTATATTTGGATGATCTATCCATTGATATGAGTGGGGTGTTAAAGTCCCCTATTATTATACTACTGTCCATTATTTCTTTCATTTGCTATTAGTTGCTTTATGTATTTGTGTGCTTCCGTGTTGGATTTGGAAATATTTATGACTGTTGTATCATCCTCTTGGATTGCTTCCTTTGTGATTATGCATTGTCCTTCTTTTTTTTTTTTTTTTAAAGATTTTTTTTTTTTAATTTGACAGAGATCACAAGTAGGCAGAGATGCAGGCAGAGAGAGAGGAGGAAGCAGGCTCCCTGTTGAGCAGAAAGCCCAATGTGGGGCTCGATCCCAGAACCCTGGGATCATGACCTGAGCTGAAGGCAGAGACTTTAACCCACTGAGCCACCCAGGCGCCCCTGCATTGTCCTTCTTTATCTCTTTTTACAGTCTTTGTTCTAAAGTCTACTTTGTCTGATATAAGTACTACTACCCCAACTTTCTTTCATTCCCCTTTGCAACATAAATGCTTTTTCATCCCTTCTTTCAATCTGCATGTGTCTTTGGGTCTGAAATGAATCTTTTGTAGGCAATATATAAGTGGATCTTGCCTTTTTTACCCATTCCGTCACTCTATGTCTTTAGATTGAAGCATTTAGTCCATTTACATTTTTTTGCATATCTATTACCCACTTTTGATTTGTGGTTACAGTTAGGTTTGTGTATAACATCTTTTCCATTAGCAGTTTATATTAAGTTGATGGTTGCTTAAGTTTGAACCCATTCTTTACTCCTATCCTCCACATTTTAGGTACTTTACATCTTACCATTCGGTGTATTCTTTGACTGATTTTTATAGATATGCTTAATTTTATCACTTAAGTACTTTCCACTTTTCTAACTTCTTCTTATAGTCTTTTCTTTCTACTCAAAATGTCCCCTTTAACATATACTGTATGGCTGGTTTAGTGGTCATGAACTCCTTACCTTTTGTTCATCTGGGAAACTCTTTATCTGTCCTTCTATTCTGAATGGTAGGCTTGTTGGATAAAATAGTTGCAGGGTTTTTGTTTGTTTTGTTTTGTTTGTTTGTTTCTGCAATTTGAATATACCATGCCACTCTCTTCTGACCTGCAAAGTTTCTGCTGAAAAATCTGCTGATAGCTCTATGGGGTTTCCCTTGTATGCAATTGTTCTCTTTTTTCTTGCTGCTTTTACAATTCTCTACCACTACTTTTTGGCATTTTAATTACTATGTGTCTTGGTTTGAACCTCCTTGGGTTGATTTTGTTGGGAGCACTCTCTGCCTCCTACATCTGGATTTCTGTTTCCTTCCCTAGATTTGGGAAGGTTCTAGCTATTATCTCTTCAAATTTTCTGCCCCAATTCCTCTCTCTTCTCCTTCTGGGATCCCTATACTGTAAATGCATTTTGCCTGATGATGTTGCTGAATTCTCTTAGTCTATTTTTATTTTTATTACTTTTTTCCACTCTCCTGATTGACTTGTTTTCCAGTACTCTGTCCTCCGATGGCTGATCTGTTCTTCTGCTTCCTCTAGTCTACTATTTATTCCATCTAGTTTAATTTCAGTTATTGAATTCTTTATCTCTGATGAGTTATTTTTTATATTTCTATTCCTTTGTTGAAGGCCTCACTGAGGCCCTCTGCTATTTTCTCAAGTCCAGTGATTGTATTTATAACCATTACTTTAAATTCTCTATCTGGCATATTATCTGTTTCATTTAGCTCTCTTGCTATGTTTTTGTCCTCTTCATTCATTTGGGACATATTACTCTGTCTCATTTTGTCTAAATCTCTGAGCATGTTTTTATGTTAGGAAAGTCAGCTTTCTCCTGCTCTTAGAAGTAGTGGCATTTTTAGGAAGAACAAGACATGTAGTGACCTGCAATGCAATGTTTACACTCACTGGAATCTGGCACTTCAGGGTATCTCCTCTGTGTGTTACAAGTGCCCTACTATTGTGGCTAGCCATCTTTGCCTTCCATCCAATTGTCTTCAATTGTTCTCTTTGCATGCTATGAGGAGGGTTTGTTCCCTGTGTTGTTAGTGAGCCAGTCTGGGGCTACCTTGGCCATGAGTTGAATCAGACCAAGTTTGTCAGAGATGTAGTAGCACTAAACTGCAAGGTAATTACATTGTGTTGTCCCCTAAGAAGCTTTCATTGGTGGATGGGGCCTATAGTCAGACCAGATATCTTCCCCTTGCCCACTGGTTGGGCTGCAGCTGGACTGGAATATGTGGACCCCTCTCCCAAGGACAAGAGTCACTTTAAAGCAGTGTTTGGCCACTGTCAGGGTTGCTTGCACATTGCCAGGATTGTGGCACTTCTTTGAATGGGTTCTGGCCAAGTGTATATTGGAGGGGTAGGTCCATGGGAGAACACGGTGATGTTTGCAGTATTAGCAAGTTTTGGGCAGGTCTGCTATAGGAAGGGAACTGGAACTGCCTTAGAAAACTACTGCTGCAAGGCTGGAAGGGAAGAGTGCAGGAGAGTTGCCAGGGCTAGGTGCAGTGACAAGGTTCACACTAGTCTGGTGCAGGAAGGGACCTATAGACAACCAGGAAAACTCCTGTCATGACTGACCATGTAGAAGGGGGAGATCCACAGAAGCACATGAAGGCAGAACATGCTTTTAGCAAACTAGGTAGAGTGTTGGTACTGAGCTGGTTCCTACAGGTTTATGTGTAACTAGGCTGTGGTGTGGAAAGGGCAATGGTGCTCACCAGCTCTTTTGGTCCTGAAGAAGTCTCCCAAAGATCCCTGCCCCTCCTTCACAGGTACTGAAATTAGTACAGAAATCCCCTCCACATATGCCCAAGTTGTTCCAAACTGCTGTTTCTATACTAGGTCTCAACAACTATGGGGTTGTTTGCTGTGCTGTCTCTTTAAAGGCAGGGACTAAGTTTCCTATCACCCTTCCAGCTCTCACATAGTCAAGTCTACTGATTTTTAATATTCTGGGTGTTAAGTCCCACTGATCATAAGAACTCTCAAAATGAAAACCTTTTGGTTTTTAAAACCAAATATTATGGGAATTCATCTTCCCCATGCACCATACTTAGGGTGCAGGTTTTTTCCTCATCTCTCTCTACATATGCCATATCTTTCCTCCCTCACTTACTTTAAAAGGTGTCTAAGAGAATCAATATTTTTGCTTATTGGATTTTCTCTAGTAAGATTTTGGAAGGAGTAATGAAATATGAAATAATGAAATTATTTCAGAAGAAGAGTCAGATTTTTTTTTGCTATTGTTATTTGTATGAGGACTTTTCATATTTTTATTTATATTCAGTATTAAGTTCATGCTTTTATCATTGTCCACAAAATTTTATTCACAATAGAATTAAATAAGAACAGAGCAGTCATGTATAGCAGAAGAAATCACACTGAAAAACTCAACTTATAGAAAATACTATAACCGTCAATCTTAAAGTGCATCCACTAGACAAGAGAAGGTATCAAAGAGAATAGATAAAACATTAAAACAGAAAAATAACATAAGCAAAGGTTTTTTTTTTTTTCTTCTTACCCAGTATCATGAGCATCTGGTTACTCACAGGATTATCATATAAAAAAGAGATAAGCCAATGGAAAAAGAAGTTAACACAAGTGAAATCCAAAGAATTCTACCCAAACCTAAATAAGGTCATGACACTGGTTTCCAGAGATGGAGATTTAAAAAGAGACAGAAAATGAGTCACTGCAAGTACAGGAATAGAAAAGAAGCAAATGAGTATATTGGCCATTTTAGCAAGAAAGTAGTAAGGAAGAACATAGGCTACAATCTATAGAAAATTTGATGGAGAAGCAACTTGCAACAAATGGGGAAGGTATAATCAAGGAATTTGACCTAGAATGAAAAGCTGAAATCCTGTGACTAATAGAGAAGGTAATTCCGAGGGATGCCTTTTTGGGAGTTTAGAGAGCCCTAAATTATAAAAGTTAAGAACCATAAAGAAAAAATGATAATGATATGAGGGATATAATTAGAAAAAAATAGAAATACAGCTTAAAGCAATGAAACAAACAAGGGAATCTTTTGAGTGCAAAGGCCATACCTAGAAGTAAGAAAATTACAAAGGGAAAAAATTTTCTTACTTCTAGTTATGACAGGTAAAACCAAAAGTATAGTAAAGGTAGTAGATTAATCACATATAAAGCCAGTATATAGGTTAAAATACAAAAGAAGTAAAATCAATTGTATCTGCAAAATTCAGTCAAAACATACACAAAATTAAAAGATGCAAAATATGACATTATATAGAGAAAACATGGAGGATTTAGTGCTTTCTGAATGTGTTCAAATTTAAGCAACCATCAACTTAGTAAAGACTGCTATACACATAAGATGTGATAATATGAACCTAATAGTAAACACAATCAAAACATAGAATAGATACACAGAAAAAAATAAAAAGAGAGGAATTCAAGCATAACACCAAAAAAGCCATTAAACAACAAGGAAGAGAGCAAGAGAAGGAGAAAGGAACAGGGAAGAACAAAAATAAGAAAACAACAAAAAGGCAATAAATAGATATCTATCCACCTTACTTTAAATGTAAATAGACTAAATGCTCCAAACAAAATATACAGGGTAACTAAATGGTTTTAAAAAAAATAACACCCGAGCGCCTGGGTGGCTCAGTGGGTTAAGCCTCTGCCTTCGGCTCAGGTCATGATCTCAGGGTCCTGGGATCGAGTCCTGCATCAGGCTTTCTGCTCCACAGTGAGCCTGCTTCCTCCTCTCTCTCTCTCTCTCTCTCTCTCTCTCTGCCTGCCTCTCTGCCTACTTGTGATCTCTCTGTAAAATAAATAAATAAAAATCTGTTTAAAAAATAATAATAATAACACCCATCTTGGGGTGCCGGGATGGCTCATTGGGTTAAAGCCTCTACCTTCAGCTCAGGTCATGATCTCAGGTTCCTGGGATTGAGCCCCACATCGGGCTCTCTGCTCTCAGGGAGCCTGCTTCCTCCTCTCTCTCTCTGCCTGCCTCTCTGCCTACTTGTGATCTCTGTCAAATAAATAAATAAAATCTTTAAAAAAAAATACCCATCTTTTTGCTGCCTATAAGAAACTCACTTCAGGCCTAAAGACAAAGATAGAATGAAAGTGAAGTGCTAGAAAAAACAAATACTATGCAAATGGAAGTGAAAAAAGCTGTGGTAGCAATAATTATATCCAATAAAATAAATTTTAAAACAAAAAACGTATCAACAGGCAAACATGGCACTACATAATGATAAAGGGATAAATCCCTGAGGATATAACAATGATAAATATCCATGCACCTGACACTGGAGCACCTAAATACATAAAGCAATCATTAACAGGAATAAAGGGAGAAAGTGACAATAATACAATAACAGCAGGGGATTTAAAACCCCACTGACATTAATGGGTAAATCATCCAAGCAGAAAACAATATGGAAACAGTGGCTTTGAACAACACATTAGACCAGATGGGCCTAACAGGTATATACATAACATTGCATCCCAAAGCAACAGAATGCACATTCTTTTCTAGTGCATATAGAACATTCTCCAGGATAGATCACATGTTGGGCCATAAAACAAATCTCAAAAAATTTAAGAAGACTGAAATCATATAAACATCTTTTCTGACCACAGGGTTATAAAACTAGAAATCAATTATAAGAGAAAAGCTAGAAAGAAAACAAATATATGGAGGCTAAACAATATGCTTCTAAACAATAAATGGGTCAATTGAGGAATCAAAGAGGAAATCAAAAACCATATGGAGAAAAATGAAAATGAAAACACAATGCTCCAAAATCTTTGGGACACAGCAAAAGCTGATACAAAGGGGAAATTTATAACAATACAATTCTACCTCAGGAAACAAGAAAAATCTCAAATAAACAACCTAACCTTACACCTAAAAGAGCTATAGAAAAGAACAAAGCTTAAAGCTAATACAAGGAAAGAATAAAGATTAGAACAGAAATAAAGGAAATAGGCACTAAAAATACAATATAAAAGATCAATGAAACAAGGAATGATTTCTTTGAAAAAACAAAGTTATGAGCCTTCAGCCAAACTCATCAGGAAAAGAAATAGAGAACTTAATATCAGAAATGAAGGAAGAGAATGAACAACTGACACCACGGAAATGCAAAGGATTCAGAGATAATAGTTTAAAAATTATATGCCAACATATTAGAGATGCTAGAAGAAATGGATAAATTCCTAGAAATACACAATCTTCCAAAAGTGGATCAGAAAAAAATAGGAAAATTGAATAGATCAATTACTAATAACAAAATTGGATCAGTAATTCAAACAAAAGTTCAGGACCAGAGGGCTTCACACATTAATTCTACCAAACATTTGAAGAAGAGCTAATACCTGTTCTCCTGAAACTACTCAAAAAAAAAAAAAAAAAAAAAAAAATTAAAGAAGAAATCTCCCAAATTCATTCTATTAAGCTGGCTTCCTCCTGAGGCCAAAACCAGGTAAAGACCTTACAAAAATAACTACAGGCCAATATCTCTGATAAACACAGATATAAAAATCTTCAACTAAATATTAACAAACTGAATCCACCAATACATTAAAAAAAAAAATCATTCACCACAATTAAGTAGGATTTATCCCAGGCATACAAGGGTGTGTCAGTTTTCACAAATCAATCAATGTGATACATCACATTAATAAGAACAAGGATAAAAAACATATAATGATCTCAATAGATGTAGAAAAAGCATTTGACAAAGTATATCCATTCGTGATAAAAACTCAGTAAAGTAGGTTTAGAGGGAACATACCCCAACATAATAAAGCCATATATGAAAAATTCACAGCTAACATCATACTGAATGGTGAAAAACTATAAATGTTTCTCTAGGATGAAGAACAATACAAGGATGTCCATTCTCACCACTTTTATTCAACATAATACTGGAAGTTCTGCTGCAGCAATCAGATAAGAAAAAGAAATAAAAAGCACCCAAATTGGTAAGGAGGAAGGTAAACTGTCACTATATAGAAAATCATAAAGACTCCACCAAAAACTAATAGAATTGATAAATGCATTTAGTAAAGTTGCAAGATATAAAATTAATATACAGAAATCCATTATATTTCTACACATTCATAACAAAGTAGCAGAAAAGAGATATTAACAAAACATCCCATTTACATTTGCATCAAAAATTATGAAATACCTAGGAATAAGCTTAATCAATGAGGTGGAAGACATATGATCTGAAAACTACTAAACTGATGAAAGAAATTGATGATGACACAAATAAATGGAAAGATATTCTACGCTCATGGATTAGAAGAACTAATATTGCTAACATATGTATACTACACAAAACAATCTATAGATTCAATGCAATCAGTGTCAAAATACCAAGAGCATTTTTCACAGAACTAGAACAAATGATATTAAAATTTGTATGGAACCACAAAAGACCCTCAATAGCCAAGGCAAACTTGAAAAAGAACAACAAAGCTGAAGTTATCACAATCCTAGATTTCAAGATATACTACAGAGCTCAGGTAATCAACAGTATGGTACTGGCATAAAAAAAAGACACACAGATCAACAGAAGAAGATACTGAGCCCAGAAATAAACCCACACTTATATGGTCAAGCTACAACAAAGGAGGCAAGACTGTACAATGGGGGAAAAGACCATCTCTTCAACAAATAGTGCTGGGAACACTGGACAGCAACATACAAAAGAATGAAACTGGACCACTCTTTTACACCTTACACAAAAATAAACTCAAAATGGATTAAAGACATGAGACTTGAAACTATAAAACTCCTAAAAGAAAACATAGGCAGTAATCACTTTGCCATAGGCCCTAGCAACATTTTTTCTAAATTTATCTCTTCAGGCAAGAGAAAAAAGCAAAACTAGACTATTTTTACTACACACACACATACACACACACAGTTTTTGCAAGCAAAGGAAACCATCAACAGAAGGAAAAGATCCCCCACTGAACGGTAGAAGACATTTGCAAGTGATAAATCTGATAAAGGGTTATTATCCAAAATATAGGAAGTATTTACAGTACGCAAAACCACACACGCAGGGAAAAAAAAAATCCCATTAAAAAATGTGCAGAGAACCCAAAGAGACATTTTTCCAAAGAAGACATAAAGATGACCAACAAACATATGAAACATAATGAGTTACCAGGGAATTGCAAATCAGAACAAGTATCACCTTACAGAACAGCTAGAATGAAAAAGACAAGAAAGAACAAGTGTTGACAAGAATGTGGAGAACATGAAAAAAAAAAAAAAAAAAAAGAATGTGGAGAACATGGAACCCTAATCCACTGTTGGTGGTAATGTAAATTGGTGAAGCCACTCTGGTAAAAAGTATAAAGTTCCCCCCCCCCAAAATTAAAAATAGAAATGCCATATGATCTGATAATACCAGTACTGGGTACTATTGTGCACCAAAAAGAGAACAAAATACTAAACTGAAAAGATATACATACCCTATGTTTGCTGTAGTATGATTTACAATAGCTAAGATATGGAAATCACCTATTAATTTTTCACATATGGTATTTCTATCTGATTAATCTTATAGTGTTTAGCTTGTATTCTCACTACTGTTTTTTTTTGGTGTCTTTTGCCATTGTACTTATCAGTTTAGAATTTTTCTTCTTAATCAATGTGATCTTCCTTCATGTATTAATTAATATTTTTGTTTGGTGATTTTGTGTATACAGCTCAGTCATATTTACTCTTCCTAAATCAGAATTAAGTAAATAAACACTTTGAAGCACACAGCTCTTATAGTCACTACCTACCTACCTACCTACCTACCGCCATCTGGCCTCAAAACTGGAAATTTAGTATTTCTGAGTTTCATGATGCTGCTGGATGCTTGCATGTTGTTTGGCCGGAGTAACCACATCAAAAACACACTTGGCTGTTAACACACCTGCTAGAGTCTGCATGTTTGTGTTCTCCCAAAATTCATGGCTTGAAAATTTATCCTGAGGTCATAGTGTTTTAGGAGGTGGGGGCCTTTGGGAGATGATTAGATCATGAGGGTGGCAATCTTATGAATGGAATTAGTGACTTTATAAAAGTGGCCCCAGATAGTTCCTGGACCCCTCCCCTATGTGAGGACATACCAAGAAGTGGTAGTGTGTCACCCAGATCAGTGTCTTTACATGAACCAGGTCATTCTGGCAACTAAGCTTGGACTTCCAGCCTCCAAAATTGTGAGTAATAAATTTCAGTTGTTTAAAAACCACCTAGTCTGTGGTATTCTGTTATAGAAACCCAACTGACTAAAATAATACCTAAGAATGTGATGAGTGGATAAATCAAGTCAATACTTATTTTATTTTTGTGTAAGTTATAACTATAGGAATGAAAATGGGACTTAATTATATTAATTCTAAATTCTCAGGCTGTTTTCATTAGGGCTGTTGAAAAATCAAAATATTTTGATATTGTGTATCTTTCAGTTTTTCTTTTTTGTTTTTGTTTTGTTTTGCTATGAAACAAAGTGCCATAAACAGAGGTATAAAATAACTTGCATTAATTATCCACAGTTCAAAAGTCAGGTATGAGCTAGCTGGGACCTCTACTCACAGTCTTACTGGATGAAGTAAATGTCTCAGCTACCAGTTTTCCTTTGAGGTTCTGTGTTCTCTTCCAGTCTTACAGTTGCTGGGTGATTTCTGTTCCTTATAACTGTAGAACTGGAATCCCCCATTTCTTTCCAGATGTTAATCAGAAATCATTCTCAGTCTTAAAGAATACCTTCAATTTCTTGTCAGGCAGCCACCTCAATAGGGCAGTTCCTAGTATGTTTGTCTCTCCAAGGTCAGCAAAGGAAATCTCTCCCACTCTGAATCTTTCTGACCCCTTTCAATGGCTCACATGATAAAATTAGGCTGAACCAGGATAATCTCTCTTTTGATTAACTCAAAATCACTAATTAGGAACCTTAATTACATCTTTAAAATCCCTCTGCCATATAATGTAACATAATCACAAGAGCAATATCTCATCATAGCACAAGTCCCTCTTGAAGAAGGTGATGCATGGTATGTATACCAGCTTTGTGGGAATTCTGAGGGCTAATTTAGGATTCTGCCTACCACAGCTGTAATCTGGATATTTTGAAAGTTTAAATTGGATGTTTAGGATAATTTTTAAGCTACATAAGTGATCAGAGTTTCAAGAATAAAAATTTAGCTTCTAACATGCACTCAGAAGTTGTCACCTATAGTGTACACATATGCTTCAATTGGCTGCAGTGATCAAATAGGGGTATTTGCTTTGAGTATATAAATAAAATTATTAGCATTTTGTTGAATTGTCTACTTAACTACAGATGTTTATATTGAGAGTCTGATTAAATATCTGACCACATAAATTTTTAAAAGAAAAATATAGGGGGAGGAGTCAAGATGGCAGAGAAGTAGCAGGCTGAGACTACTTCAGGTAGCAGGAGATCAGCTAGATAGCTTATCTAAAGATTGCAAACAAATCCAACGGGAGATAGAAGAGAAGAAGAACAGCAATTCTAGAAACAGAAAATTGACCACTTTCTGAAAGGTAGGACTGGCGGAGAAGTGAATCCAAAGCGATGGGAAGATAGACCAAGGGGTGGGGGGGCCAGCTCCCGGCAAGCAGTGGAGCAACGGAGCACAAAATCAGGACTTTTAAAAGTCTGATCCGCTGAGGACATTGCTCCAGAGGCTACACTGGGGTGAAGCCCACGCGGAGACAGTGTGGCCTCAGGTCCCGCAGGGTCACAGAAGGATTGGGGGTGTCTGAGTGTTGCAGAGTTTACAGGTATTAGAACGAAGAAGCTGGCTACAGAGACAGAGCCGAGGAGTGAGCTCACAGCTCGGGGTTACCTTGAACCTGTCGCAGGCTCGGTCAGCTCGGAGCGCGGCCAGAGGCCAGGGAGATGGGAGTAAATGGGTACTGTTCTCTGAGGGCACACTGAGGAGTGGGGCCCCAAGATCTCGGCTCCTCCGGGCCAGAGACCGGAGGCCGCCATTTTCATTCCCATCCTCCGGAACTCTACGGAAAGCCCTCAGGGAACAAAAGCTCCTGAAAGCAAACCCAAGCGGATTACTCAGCCCGGCCCCTCGAAAGGGCGATGCAACTCCGCCTGGGGCAAAGACACTGGAGAATCACTACAACAGGCCCCTCCCCCAGAAGATCAACAAGAAATCCAGCCAGGACCAAGTTCACCTACAAGGAGTGCAGTTTCAATACCAAGAAGAGCACTGGAATTGCAGAGGAAGAGAAAGCAAAGCATGGAACTCATGGCTTTCTCCCCATGATTCTTTAGTCTTGAGGTTAATTTAATTTTTTTTTCAATATTTTTTTCTCTCTTTCTGCTAAATTTTTTTTGAACATTTACCCTTTTCTTTTTTTTAACATTTTTTAACTAGTTTATCTAATATATATATATATATATATATATATATTCTTTTCTTTTTTATATTTTTTCTTTATTCGTTTTCTTTTTTTAATTCTTTCTTTTTTTTTTTCTTTTTTTCTTTCTGAACCTCTTTTTATCCCCTTTTCCCCCCCTCACAATTGGGGATCTCTTCTGATTTGGTTAAAGCATATTTTCCTGGGGTTGTTGCCACCCTTTTAGTATTTTACTTGCTCCTTCATATACTCTTATCTGGACAAAATGACAAGGCAGAAAAATCACCACAAAAAAAAGAACAAGAGGCATTACCAAAGGCCAGGGACCTAACCAATACAGACATTGGTAATATGTCAGATATAGAGTTCAGAATGACGATTCCCAAGCTTCTAGCTGGGCTCGAAAAAGGCATGGAAGATATCAGAGAAACCCTCTCGGGAGATATAAAAGCCCTTTCTGGAGAAATAAAAGAAATAAAATCTAACCAAGTTGAAATCAAAAAAGCTATTAATGAGGTGCAATAAAAAATGGAGGCTCTCACTGCTAGAATAAATGAGGCAGAAGAAAGAATTAGTGATATAGAAGACCAAATGACAGAGAATAAAGAAGCTGAGCAAAAGAGGGACAAACAGCTACTGGACCACGAGGGGAGAATTCGAGAGATAAGTGACACCATAAGACAAAACAACATTAGAATAATTGGGATTCCAGAAGAAGAAGAAAGAGAGAGGGGAGCAGAAGGTATATTGGAGAGAATTATTGGAGAGAATTTCCCCAAAATGGCAAAGGGAACAGGCATCAAAATCCAGGAGATTCAGAGAACCCCCTCAAAATCAATAAGAATAGGTCCACACCCCGTCACCTAATAGTAAAATTCACAAGTCTTAGTGACAAAGAGAAGATCCTGAAAGCAGCCCGGGAAAAGAAGTCCGTAACGTACAATGGTAAAAATATTAGATTGGCAGCAGACTTATCCACAGAGACCTGGCAGGCCAGAAAGAGCTGGCATGATATATTCAGAGCACTAAACAGAAAAACATGCAGCCAAGAATACTATATCCAGCTAGGCTATCACTGAAAATAAAAGGAGAGATTAAAAGCTTCCAGGACAAACAAAAACTGAAAGAATTTGCAAACACCAAACCAGCTCTACAGGAAATATTGAAAGGGGTCCTCTAAGCAAAGAGAGACCCTAAAAGTAGTAGATCAGAAAGGAACAGAGATAATATACAATAACAGTCACCTTACAGGCAATACAATGGCACTAAATTCATCTCTCTCCATAGTTACCCTGAATGTTAATGGGCTAAATGCCCCAATCAAAAGACACAGGGTATCAGAATGGATAAAAAAACAAAACCCATCTATATGTTGCCTACAAGAAACTCATTTTAAACCCGAAGACACCTCCAGATTTAAAGTGAGGGGGTGGAAAACAATTTACCATGCTAATGGACATCAGAAGAAAGCAGGAGTGGCAATCCTTATATCAGATCAATTAGATTTTAAGCCAAAGACTATAATAAGAGATGAGGAAGGACACTATATCATACTCAAGGATTTGTCCAACAGGAAGATCTAACAATTTTAAATATCTATGCCCCCAACGTGGGAGCAGCCAACTATATAAACCAATTAATAACAAAATCAAAGAAACACATCGACAATAATACAATAATAGTGGGGGACTTTAACACTCCCCTCACTGAAATGGACAGATCATCCAAGCAAAAGATCAACAAGGAAATAAAGGCCTTAAATGACACACTGGACCACATGGACATCACAGATATATTCAGAACATTTCATCCCAAAGCAACAGAATACACATTCTTCTCTAGTGCACATGGAACATTCTCCAGAATAGATCACATCCTCAGTCCTAAATCAGGTCTCAACTGGTATCAAAAGATTGGGATCATTCCCTGCATATTTTCAGGCCACAATGCTCTGAAGCTAGAACTCAATCACAAGACGAAATTTGGAAAGAACCCAAATACATGGAAACTAAACAGCATCCTTCTAAAGAATGAATGGGACATCCAGGAAATTTAAGAAGAATTGAAAAAATTCATGGAAACAAATGATAATGAAAACACAAGGGTTCAAAATCTGTGGGACACAACAAAGGCAGTCCTGAGAGGAAAATATATAGCGGTACAAGCCTTTCTCAAGAAACAAGAAAGGCCTCAGGTACACAACCTAACCCTACACCCAAGTGAGCTGGAGAAAGAACAAGAAAGAAACCCTAAACCCAGCAGGAGAAGAGAAGTCATAAAGATCAGAGCAGAAATCAATGAAACAGAAACCAAAAAAACAATAGAGCAAATCAATGAAACTAGGAGCTGGTTCTTTGAAAGAATTAATAAGATTGATAAACCCCTGGCCAGACTTATCAAAAAGAAAAGAGAAAGGACCCAAATAAAAAAAATCATGAATGAAAAAGGAGAGATCACAACTAACACCAAAGAAATACAGACAATTATAAGAACATACTATGAGCAACTCTACGCCAACAAATTTGACAATCTGGAAGATGGATGCATTCCTAGAGACATATAAACTACCACAACTGAACCAGGAAGAAATAGAAAGCCTGAACAGACCCATAACCAGTAAGGAGATTGAAACAGTCATCAAAAATTTCCAAACATACAAAAGTCCAGGGCCAGACGGCTTCCCAGGGGAATTCTACCAAACATTTAAAGAAGAACTAATTCCTATTCTCCTGAAACTCTTCCAAAAAATAGAAATGGAAGGAAAACTTCCAAACTCATTTTATGAGGCCAGCATCACCTTGATCCCAAAACCAGACAAGGATCCCATCAAAAAAGAGAACTACAGACCAATATCCTTGATGAACACAGATGCGAAAATTCTCGCCAAAATACTAGCCAATAGGATTCAACAGTACATTAAAAGGATTATTCACCACGACCAAGTGGGATTTATTCCAGGGCTGCAAGGTTGGTTCAACATCCGCAAATCAATCAATGTGATACAATACATTAATAAAAGAAAGAACAAGAACCATATGATACTCTCAATAGATGCTGAAAAAGCATTTGACAAAGGACAGCATCCCTTCCTGATCAAAACTCTTCAAAGTGTAGGGATAGAGGGCACATACCTCAATATTATCAAAGCCATCTATGAAAAACCCACTGCAAATATCATTCTCAATGGAGAAAAACTGAAAGCTTTTCCACTAAGGTCAGGAACACGGCAGGGATGTCCGTTATCACCACTGCCATTCAACATAGTACTAGAAGTCCTAGCCTCAGCAATCAGACAACAAAAGGAAATTAAAGGCATCCAAATCGGCAAAGAAGAAGGCAAACTATCACTCTTCCAGATGATATGATACTATATGTGGAAAACCCAAAAGACTCCACTCCAAAACTGCTAGAACTTGTACAGGAATTCAGTAAAGTGTCAGGATATAAAATCAATGCACAGAAATCAGTTGCATTTCTCTACACCAACAACAAGACAGAAGAAAATTAAGGAGTCAATCCCATTTTCAATTGCACCCAAAACTATGAGATACCTAGGAATAAACCTAACCAAAGAGACTAAGAATCTATACACAGAAAACTATAAAGTACTCATGAAAGAAATTGAGGAAGACACAAAGAAATGGAAAAATGTTCCATGCTTCTGGATTGGAAGAATAAATATTGTGAAAATGTCTATGCTACCTAAAGCAATCTACACATTTAATGAAATTCCTATCAAAGTACCACCCATTTTTTTCAAAGAAATGGAACAAATAATCCTAAAATTTATATGGAATCAGAAAAGACCTCGAATAGCCAAAGGAGTATTGAAAAAGAAAGCCAAAGTCGGTGGTATCACAATTCCAGACTTCAAGCTCTATTACAACGCTGTCATCATCAAGACCGCGTGGAACTGGCACAAAAACAGACACATAGATCAATGGAACAGAATAGAGAGCCCAGAAATAGACCCTCAACTCTATGGTCAACTAATCTTCGACAAAGCAGGAAAGAATGTCCAATGGAAAAAAGACAGCCTCTTCAATAAATCGTGTTGGGAAAACTGGACAGCCACATGCAGAAAAATGAAATTGGATCATTTCCTTACACCACACACGAAAATAGACTCAAAATGGATGAAGGACCTCAATGTGAGAAAGGAATCCATCAAAATCCTTGAGGAGAACACAGGCAGCAACCTCTTCGACCTCAGCCGCAGCAACATCTTCCTAGGAACATCGCCAAAGGCAAGGGAAGCAAGGGCAAAAATGAACTATTGGGATTTCATCAAGATCAAAAGCTTTTGCACAGCAAAGGAAACAGTTAACAAAACCAAAAGACAACTGACAGAATGGGAGAAGATATTTGCAAATGACATATCAGATAAAGGGCTAGTGTCCAAAATCTATAAAGAACTTAGCAAACTCAACACCCAAAGAACAAATAATCCAATCAAGAAATGGGCAGAGGACATGAACAGACATTTCTGCAAAGAAGACATCGATATGGCCAACAGACACATGAAAAAGTGTTCCATATCACTCGGCATCAGGGAAATACAAATCAAAACCACAATGAGATACCACCTCACACCAGTCAGAATGGCTCAAATTAACAAGTCAGGAAATGACAGATGCTGGTGAGGATGCGGAGAAAGGGGAACCCTCCTACACTGTTGGTGGGAATGCAAGCTGGTGCAACCACTCTGGAAAACAGCATGGAGGTTCCTCAAAATGTTGAAAATAGAACTACCCTATGACCCAGCAATTGCACTGCTGGGTATTTACCCTAAAGATACAAACGTAGTGATCCGAAGGGGCACGTGCACCCGAATGTTTATAGCAGCAATGTCCACAATAGCCAAACTATGGAAAGAACCTAGATGTCCATCAACAGACGAATGGATAAAGAAGATGTGGTATATATACACAATGGAACACTATGCAGCCATCCAAAGAAATGAAATCTTGCCATTTGCGACGATGTGGATGGAACTAGAGGGTATCATGCTTAGCGAAATAAGTCAATCGGAGAAAGATGACTATCATATGATCTCCCTGATATGAGCAAGTGGAGATGCACCATGAGGGGTTAAGGGGGTAGGAGAAGAATAAATGAAACAAGATGGGATTTGGAGGGAGACAAACCATAAGTGACTCTTAATCTCACAAAACAAACTGAGGGTTGCTGGGGGGAGGGGGGTTGGAGAAGGGGGCGGGGTTATGGAAATTGGGGAGGGTATGTGCTATGGTGAGTGCTGTGAAGTGTAAAAAGCTGGCGATTCACAGACGTGTACCCCTGGGGATAAAAATATATGTTTATAAAATATTAAAAATATATATATTTTGGGGCTTTCTTTTAAAATATTATAATAAAAAATTTTTAAACTACTAAAAAAAAAAGAAAAAGAAAAATATAAAATTGCAGGTTTCAGTTGTGAAATGTAAATAGATTGGAAGTTGTCACTTCCATTCTTATAAGAAAAATTCTGAGTAAACCAAAAGCCAATGACTTTGTTAACCTGAGAACTGAGGTCTCAGGGCAAACAGTCACCCCAAAAACTGTATGTGAAAATACAGAGTCACAATTGAGATCTCCTCAAGTGGAACAAAAGGTGCTGGAGCCACAGACTGGTAGGACACTTAAATGGTAATTTGATGAACTGCTGAAGGCTGAGCATGGTCTAGCAGGAGAGTGACATCATCCTGGAAGCTGAAGTCTTGGCTCCTCACACTGTCATAGATTTGACCCTCAGGTTGCATATCAGGGTCTGATAGTGAAGAGCCAAGAAGGATCCCCTTCTGGCTCTGGCAGGAGGAGGAAAGAGCAATTAGGAAATACACCCACAACAAATACCCACTCTGACGGAGTAGGGGGGAAGACTTTACTCGAGCCTTATCTGGGAAGGGGACTCATCCCTTCCACCAACTCTAAGCTCCCTTATCACACCAAAGGAGTGACTGGGGGGCTGGAGAGTGAAATATTGTATACTGAAGAAACACTTGTGAGATTCACATGAACCTGGAGACACAACCCCACTGAATGACTAAGGTTTAATCAGAAGATTATAGAACACCTTCCCTCCCTAACACCGTACCAGAACACTGACAGGGTTATATTGTAATAACAGAGGATTACCACTTATCCAACCACAGGATAAGCCCGTGTTTGAAAAGAAATACTTTAGGAAGTCCAAAGTCAAAAGCAAAGATAAAAACAAGAAATAAGAAGGCCTCTGGCACATACACATATAGTAAACATTGAACACAGCCCAGCTCCGAGCCAGATTAACATAAAACTGCAAGCTATACACATACTTACTTCAGTTTTAGGTTGTGTCATAATATGATATATAGATATGTATATATATATAATATCCAAGAAGTTACTTTCACCAAGATAGACCACATCTGGGCAATAAAAAAACAACTAAAGATGAAATAAAAATAAAAATAAAAACTAAAATTTAGAAGAATAGAAGTCATACCAGGTGAGTTCTTAGATCAAAATGAATGAAACTAGAGGTACCTGGGTGGCTCAGTTAAGCATTGACTCTTGATTTTGGCTCATGTCATGATCTCAGAGTCCTGAGATGAGCGTGGAGCCTGCTTAAGATTTTCTCACAGTCTGCCTCTACCCCTCCCCTCTGTTCTTGCTTCCTCTCTCTCTAAAAAAATAAAAGAATAGTAATAATTAATAAATCTAAATGGAATTAAACTAGAGATTAATTACAAAAAGATACCTGGAAAATGACAAATGTTTGGGGACTAAAGAAAAGATGGATCAAAGAAGCAGTCTGGAGGGAAATTCAGGAGAGTATTTTGAACTAAATGATAATGAAAATACAACCTATCAAAATTTGTGAAATGCAATGAAAGTAGTACTTGGAAGAAAATATATAATACTACATGCATGTATTAGAATAGAAGGAAGATCTAAAATCAGTGACATATGATTTCATTTTAGAAAACTAGATAATGCAGAGCCATTAGCTTAAAGGAGGTTGAGAAAAGAAATACGTCATCAGAAAAAAATTGATGGAATTGAAAATGAAAAAATAGAGAAAAATCAACAAAACTAGAAGTTAATTATTTGATAAACAAATTGATAAACCTCTTGCCTGGTTAAGCAAAACAGTGAGAGAGAAGAAGAGCCAGAGAAGTTCCAATATCAGAAATGATATGCAACCATATAATAATTTAGCAATAAAAAGAAATGAGCTTTCAACTACTCAAAGACATGGATGAATTAAAAATACATATTTGCTAAGTGGAAGAAGCCTATCTGAAAAGCCTAAATATTGGATGACTCTAATTACATGAAATGGCAAAACTGAAAAGAAGGTAAATAGATCAGTGGACGACATTTGTTTAAATAGGTTTAAAAAATTGGGGACATTTATTTTTTTAAGAGAATAAAATTATTCTGTACGGTACCTTAATGGTGGATATGTGACAATATGCATTTGTCAAAACCCATAAAATGTTATGACACAAAGAATAAACCTAAATGTACACACATTTTTAAAAAGCATTTCACAGATTCCAGGGCCACAATGTAGAATGTAGTGCATGACAAAACAATTTAACTGTATTACAAATATATGAAACACCTTCACAGCAGGGGATGGGAAGAAAAGTTACTGACCAAATTTTGAAAATCAGTAGAATGTATAAAATAAAAGCAAAAGGAATTGTATGTAAGTACCATACTATAACTGATAGAGTTGTTTTCTACAGGGGTTCACAATTCCAATACCTCTAAACCCATGTACTGGTATGTAATAATGAAGTAAATGGATAGCAGATTGTGGAAGTGAGGTTTCTCATGGACTGCTGGAGTGGAAGATTACAAACAAGCAAGGAGAGAAGACTAGAAAGGTCCATGTGTTAATTGATTGGAGTTGAAGACACTGACTTGAACTTTAGTTTAATGCATTAATATACATCTATAGATACTTAAAGATGTGTATTATTCCATGCACAAATACATTTTCCTTACCCTCTCAGATGAGAGGGCCTAGAATCAGCAGCACCCCAATAAGCACAGCTAGCACCCAGATCTTGGTTTTCAATACCTTTCTGCAATAAAAATGAACAGTCTTCTTGGAAAACGGCTCCCTAGGGCTGGGTCAGGAAATACACAAAAACAACCTAAAGCATCTTGTTGTGCCAGAGAATAAGAATTTTTTTTGGGGGGGGGGAGGGATAGGAAGCTATCTTAAAAATTTAATTATTAAATTATTAAAAGCATTAATTAAAAAAGAAAAAAAGAATAATGGGACTATGTCAAAGAGACACAAGAGCCAAGTAAAAGAGTTCCCAATGGACAAAATTAAGTAGTATTAGATTATAATCAAAAGTATAGGAGCACCTGGGTGACTCAGTGGGTTAAAATCTCTGCTTTCAGCTCAGGTCATGATCCCAGGGTCCTGGGATTGAGCCCTGCATCCAGATCTCTGCTCATCAGGGAGACTGCTTCCCCCCCACCCTCTCTGCCTGTCTCTCTGCCTGCTTGTGATCTGTCTGTCAAATAAATAAATAAAATCTTTTTAAAAAGTATAAAATAATTGTCCATAGGCTATATACTGATAGAGATGATTAAATAAATAAATGTAAAATAATTTTAAATAATTTCTGTAGTTACTCTGCCCTCCAAGACATGGAGTATGACTCCCTACTCCTTATATGTAAGACAGGGAATAGTTGCTTCCTCCAAGAGATCACACAATGAAACGGGAGGCGAAAGAGTAGCTTCACAGTGGAGAAACCTGACAAGCACTACATCAGCTAAGTGATCAAGGTTATCACCAATGATGTCACACTGATGCTATATACACCTGATATGATGTGATGAAAATAGCATTTTACCTCTGTGGGCTTCTGCCCTAAAAATGCATAACCACAGTCCAATCATGAGATAAACATAAGAAAAATTTCAACTGATTCTACAAAATACCAAATTAGTACTTCTCAAAAGCACAAAGGTCAACAAAAACAAGAAAACTCTGGAATGGTGTTATAGTCAAGAGAAGCCTTTTGTAAAATGATTACGAAAGGTAGTATGATATCCTGAATAGAACACTGGGGCCAAAAAGAAGAAAGGAGGGAAGGGAGGGAGAGATGGGGGGAAGGAAAAGTAAGAAGAAGAAAAAAACGGTAGTTAAATATTAAAGAAATATGGGTAAAATACGGACTTAATTAATGTATAAACATTGATTCATTAGTTATAACAAATGTACCCATAAGATGTTAATAGAAGGAACTGAGAGGCATATGGGAATACTCTACACTATCTTCACAATTTTTTCTATAACATGAAACAGTTTTGAAATTTTTAAACATTAAAAATATGATTTAATGGGATGCCTGGGTGGCTCAGTTGGTTAAGCCGCTGCCTTCGGCTCAGGTCGTGATCCCAGGGTCCTGGGATCGAGTCCCGCATTGGGCTTCTTGCTCGGGGGGAGCCTGTTTCTCTCTCTGCCTCTGCCTGCCACTTTGCCTGCTTATGCTCTCTCTGTCTCTGACAAATAAATAAAATATTTAAAAAAATATATATGATTTAAATAATCTATTATGGACTGATTATACTACCCCCACTCCTGGCAAATTCATATGTTAAAGTTCCTATCTCAGTGTGGCTGTGTTTAAGGATAGGTTCTTTATGGAGGCAGTTATGGTTAAAAGAGGTCATAAAGGTGTGGTATTAATCTTATAGTGCTGGTATCCTTATAAGGAGAGGAAGAGATGTTATTGGATCACTAGGTTCTTGTCCTATATGCACCAAATTCAATACCTCAGACCAGAATGGGGAGATAGTTTATTGAGCAGATAAGTACAGTACACTGTGGAGAGGGAAAGCGGGCCGTGCCAGAGCAAGAGTTGCAATGGCCCTGAGAAAATCCAGCTGTATTCTTTTAAGCCTGCTTTGTGTATACATAAATTTGTCTTTGATTGACATTTTTGATTGACAGCTGGTGGTCATATAACATTTTGGCTTCTGTCCATGTGCCTACCCATGATGCATTCTGTAATAATTGTATTTACTTTATGTATTGTATATTAATGAATGTCTAATGAGCTTTTGTTGTGACCTTAATGGTGCTTAAGGGTGAGTTGTACTCTGTGCACATGCTCAGCTCTTGGAAGGCCCTCTGTGGCCTTTGAGCCAGCTCTGTGGCTGGGCCTTTCCTGTTCTGTTAGCCCTTAGAGGTGATTCTGAAGGTCTGGTTGTTAACCCTTGGGGGTGGCACGGAGGGTGTAGCCAGCACTTGCTTTAGACTCATGTCTATTAACTGCCTAACAGAGACATCAGAACTTTCTCTCTTCCTCTCCCACTCTCCAAATGCATATAGACGAAAGTTTATGTAAGGACACAATAAAGCAGCCATCTGTAAGACAGGAAGAGAGGTCACTCCAGAAACCCATCTGCCATCCCCTTCATCTGGGACTTCTGGCCTCTGAAATGGTAAGAAAATAAATTTCTGTTGGCTAAGCTACTCAGCCTGTGATTTTTGTTACGTAAGCCCAAGCAGATGAATACACAGACATTTGCAGTGATATCAACTTAAGTACAGTAACTTTAGAAAGAGATGCCAAAGAAATCTTAGGGGACTGGAAGAAATATTCATTAAATTATAAATATATTTTTAAAAAATTATAAATATATTTGAAGATATTAATGGATAGGTTATTTGATGTACAAAAGAAACAAAAGTAAAATGCAAGTGCCTATTGTCAGAAAATTGATGTTGAATGATGAAAGAGCTTAGCATTGAGAGAAAAAAGTTGTGCTTAGGCAGCAGCCCAAACTAACTCACACACAGGTGAACAATTCCTGTGTGTTTTTAGCATTTCGTGGTGCTAGGGGATTGCATTTAATATGCTGGTTCATTCAAACAAGGCATATTACTATTTTTAAAAATATAGTAATTGAAGTTAGTAATAAAGTCAGCTAACCTTTGTAATTAACTTTGTAATCTACTTAATTTGGTGATCAAATTATTATCCCACTTGTGATTTAACTATTTTTCTATGTGCCTGTACCTTTGGATAAGCCTCTCCTCCTCCTGCTACTTTGGTCTGGATGAATATAGTCTTGTTTTTTTTGTTTTTTTTTTTTTGTTTTTTGTAATTTTATTTATTTATTTGACAGACAGAGATCACAAGTAGGCAGAGAGACAGGCAGAGAGAGAGGAAGGGAAGCAGGCTCCTGGCCAAGCAGAGAGCGGGATGTGGGGCTCGATCCCAGGACCCTGGGATCATGACCTGAGCCGAAGGCAGAGGCTTTAACCCACTGAGCCACCCAGGTACCCCTGGATGAATATAGTCTTAAAAGAGTATATGAATTAAATAGAATCTCACCACCACCATAAGGCATTTAATTCACACTTCTCATTTATGAAAAGTTATACCCTAACTAGAGAAATAGCCAAAATTGTAAAGTTATACTAAATTAATGTGTAATAGTTTTGCTGGCTGCAAATTCAAATAATGATGCTTGGGGGTATAATGACTCTCTCTATTAAAAATTTTAAATATCTGCCCTCCTTTTGGACTTAATTCAATAGAATCAAAGTAATTTTCCATTTTACTTTAGAGAATGGATTTCAGAAAGAATTTACACCCACTCCAGAATCAACATTATTTGGAGGGTTTGCAAATCAGAGTTTTAATTACAGCTCTTCTCAAAGAAAAATGAAATTATATAAAAGTTCATTTGAGTAGGAACAATATAAAGCTATCAACTCATTGGACTCTGCTCATTGAAGGTATGATTCTTAATAACTTCAGTTAAATACCAGCATTATTCTATTAACTATAATAGCCAGTAATTGGGGCTTAGGGCAGTAAAATTATTCATAAAAGTGTACACTTCTGAAAAAGTACACGACAGTTCACCATTTTAGGTCCTTTTCTGAACTAGAACATAAGATCCTGGTGGAAGGGATCTTTGTTTTATCTACTAATATATCCTTAGCACTAGAAAAACACTGGTATAGAATAGGCAGTCAATAAATACTTGTTTAATGAATGAAGGTGACCATGTGACTTTCACAAAAAAAATATGAACTTGAAAATTATATATTTGTTCACCTGAGTAGACATTTTTCCAAAGAATACATGTAAACGGCCAACAGGTACATGAAAAGTTGTTCAACATTATTGAGGAAAACCACAATAAGATATCACCTCACAACCATCAGAATGGCTATTAAAAATATAAGAAATAGCAAGTCTTGGCAAGGAAGTAGAGAAAAGGAAACCCTTGTGTACTGTGGGTAGAAATTAAAATGGGTGTTGCCACTGGGGAAACAGTTTGGAGGTACCTTAAATAATTAAAAATAGAACTACCATATGACCCAGCAATCCTACTAACACGTATTTATCCAAAGAAAATTGAAAAATAAAAACACTAACTCAAAAAGATATTTGCACTTTCATGTGTTCACTGCAGCAGTTTATAATAGTCAAGACATGGAAACAACCAAAATGTCTATTGACGGATGAATGGATAAGGAAGATGTGATTAATATACATATTATTCAGCCATGTAAAGGAAGGAGATCCTGTCATATGTGACAACAATGGATGGAGCTTGAAGTCACTATTCTAAGTGAAATAAGTCAGACAGGAAAATAACAAATACTCTGTAATTTCACTTACATGTGGAATATTAAAAAAAAAAAAATCCAAATCATAGAAACAAAACAGATTGGTAGTTGCCAGATGCAGGGGGCATAAAATTTGTTTTTAAGTTTTTTCCATTTAATTTTTGTCATTTTCTTTTCAACAACTTGAAAAAGACAAATTTCATAATGCAGATGGTATAGATCCATATTGTTATGTGGCCGCTAAAAATAAAATTGTAGGCTAAATCAAAAACAAGGCTATGCTCAGATTGGAATATATTTTACTTGTCTTATTATATTCATTGACAATTACTTATAGCCTGGGAACCACCTTTCTAAGATATAAAAAAACCAAAGGTAGGCAAATATTATAGTGAACAATCTAGAAATTGTACCATATGAAGATTTCATTCTATTTAAATTATTGAAGGATTGTCATGTAGCAGTGAATATGACTTACTTTTTGTTGCTCCAGAGGGTATAACCAATTTTGGAGGCAGTTTTGAAATCAGTATATGGAATATTTAACAGCTGTAGCTGTAGATTTATAGAGTATCACTGGTAGAGGAAGAGTCCCTGATACTAGATTTAATCAAGATATGTTTGACAAGGATGCTTGACAGAGACTTGAATAAATATTCATGAAGACCATTTGTAGCCTTAAAAGCCCATGAGACTACATTTCTTTCCACATGTATACAACAACCATCTATTTTGCTACCCTAGAGTCAGACAAGCACTAGACTTGGTATGTATGAGATATCTTTGGTTGGAGTACTTATTCTGCATACTAATTTTGAGATACAGGATTATTATATCTGGAAATGTTTAGACATTTTTTTGGAAAGTAGTCAGTGAAAATTAAATAAGATATATAAATTCTAAAATAGGGTACAAATTATATATATAACAAAATGAATCATTGATTAAACATCTATGTATAATTTTCACTTATTTTCCAAATATTAATTTAGTATGGCTACTGTTTACCAGGTAAAAAAAACTAGTCTCAAGAGATACAGCAATGAACAAGTACAGTGCAGCTCTCATAGATCCAACAGACTGTCATGTGTCCCCCATGATCTGGTCATTCTAATATGTAGTTTACAGAAAACTAAGGTTCAGATTATGTAATAATTTGACAAGAAATACACAACTATCTGGTAGCACAGCCAGATTAGAGCCAGGTCAATATAGTTTCAAAGCCCCTGCATGTAATATCTTACTTAAAAAAAAACCTAAGATACTCAAATACATTTTCATCACTTATTTTCAAATAATAAATGTCATATAGGAAATTATTTCTATCACTATCTCTGTTAAAAAGATAGGAAACTAACTCTTCGGGAGTTACTATTTTTTTTTCATTATTACTACTTGTCTTTATTACATAGTTAATATTTAGTCAGGAAAGTTTCTTTAAAATCTCCACACTCTTGCCATGCTTAGAAGCAGGATTGTCAATTTTCAAACAAAGACATATGTCTTTCATAAGCTCACCCTGACTTTTGAATTATCTCCATTTTTAATGGGGCAAAAATTATTATAACCAGTTAACTGAGTGGACTTAACTCAGTAGGTCAGAGTCAGGAAACCACTTTATTATTTTTCTGTAAATATAATATGCAAAAGAAAAGTATGTGTAGAACTCAGTGAATTTTCACAGACTACAAAGGACTGTTTAACCAAGTATAAAACCCTAGTATTACCTAATATTACCAAAAAAAGCCCCTGGTGTTCCCTTCCTGTCACTATACCCCACAGCTAATGATAATGGCTATTCTGACTTTTGTTTTTGTTTTACTTTTTTTTCATTTTATTTTATTTCTTTTCAGTGTTCCAGCATTCATCACTGGGCACCACACCCAGTGCTCCATACAATATGTGCCCTCCATAATACCCACCACCAGGCTCACCCAACCTCCCACCCTTCTCCCCTCCAAACCCTCAGTTTGTTTCTCAGAGTCCACAGTCTCTCATGGTTTGTCTCCCTCTCCAATTTCCTCCAACTCACTTCTCTCCATCTCCCAATATCCTCCATGTTATTCCTTATGCTCCACAAGTAAGTGAAACCATATGATAACTCACTCTCTCTGCTTGACTTATTTCACTCAGCATAATCTCTTCCAGTCCCATCCATGTTGATACAAAAGTTGGGTATTCATCCTTTCTGGTAGAGGCATAATACTCCATTGTACATATGGACCATATCTTCTTAATCCATTCATCCATTGATGGCATCTTGGTTCTTTCCATGGTTTGGCAACTGTGGCCATTGTTGCTATGAACTTGGGGTGCAGGTGGCCTTTCTTTTCACTACATCAGTATCTTTGGGGTAAATATCCAGAAGTGCAATTGTAGGCTCATAGGGTAGCTCTATTTTTAATTTCTTAAGGAATCTCCACACTGTTTTCCAAAGTGGCTGCACTAACTTGCATTCCCACCAATAGTGTAAGAGGGTTCCCCTTTCTCCACATCCCCTCCAACACTTGCTGTTTCTTGTCCTTTTAATTTTGGCCATTCTAACTGGTGTAAGATGGTATCTCAATGTGGTTTTGATTTGAATCTCTCTGATGGCTAATGATGATGAACATTTTTTCTTGTGTCTGTTAGCCATTTGTATGCCTTCTTTGGAGAAGTGTCTGTTCATGTCTTCTGCCCATTTTTTGATGCAATTATCTGTTTTGTGTGTGTTGAGTTTGAGAAGTTCTTCATAGATCTTGGATATCAGCCCTTTGTCTGTGGTGTCATTTGCGAATATCTTCTCCCATTCCGCAGGTTGTCTCTTTGTTTTGTTGACGGTTTCCTTTGCTGTGCAGAAGCTTTTGATCTTGATGAAGTTCCCAAAGTTCATTTTTGCTTTTGTTTCCTTTGCCTTTGGAGACATATCTTGAAAGACGTTGCTGTGGCCGATGTCAAAGAGGTTACTGCCTATGTTCTCCTCTAGGATTTTAATAGATTCCTGCCTTGCATTGGGGTCTTTTATCCATTTTGACTTTATCTTTGTGTATGGTGTAAGAGAATGGTCAAGTTTCATTCTTCTACATGTTGCTGTCCAATATTCCCAGCACCATTTATTGAAGAGACTGTCTTTTTTCCATTGTGTATTTTTTCCTGCTTTGTCAAAGATTATTTGATCATAGAGTTGAGGGTCCATATCTAGGCTCTTTACTCTATTCCATTGGTCTATGTGTCTGTTTTTGTTGTGCCAGTACCATGCTGTCTTGGTGATCACAACTTTGTAGTAAAGCTTGAAATCAGGCAACGTGATGCCCCTGATTTTGTTTTTCTTTTTCAGCATTTCCTTAGGAATCCGTGGTCTTTTCTGGTTCCGTACAAATTTTAGGATTGTTTGTTCCAGCTCTTTGAAAAATGCCAGTGGAATTTTGATTGGGATGGCATTGAAAGTATAGGTTGCTCTAAGCAGTATAGACATTTTAACAATGTTTATTCTTCTGATCCATGAGCATGGAATGGTCTTCCATCTTTTTGTATCTTCTTCAATTTCTTTCATAAGTATTCTGTAGTTCCTTGAGTACAGATCCTTTACCTCTTTGGTTAGGTTTATTCCCAGGTATCTTATGGTTCTTGGTGCTATAGTAAATGGAATCAATTCTCTAATTTCCCTTTCTATATTTTCGTTGTTAGTGTATAAGTAAGCAACTGATTTCTGTACATTGATTATTTTTTATCCTGCCATGTTACTGAATTGCTGTATGAGTTCTAGTAGTTTGGGGGTGGAGTCTTTGGGGTTTTCCATATAAAGTATCATGTCATCTGTGAAGAGAGAGAGTTTGACTCCTTCATTGGAAATTTGAATATCTTTTATTTCTTTTTGTTGTCTGATTGTTGTTGCTAGGATTTCTAGTACTATGTTGAACAAGAGTGGTGAGAGTGGGCATCTTTGTTGTGTCCCTGATCTCAAAGGGAAGGTTGTCAGTTTTTCCACATTGAGGTTGATATTCGCTGTGGGTTTTTCATAGATAGACTCTATTCTGACTTCTAACAACATAGAGTTGCTCCACCATAGGTTTGTATGTTATACAACCAAAACCATGTAATGTGTATTCTTTTATGTCTGGCTTGTCTTGTTCAACTTTGTGTAAGATTCATTTCATGGTGATACCAAAATTTTTTTTCCATTCTAATGTTTATGGATATTTGGCTAGTTTCTGTTTTTGTTGGTTACAAATAGTGTTGATATGAAGGGTGTGAAGCATGCTTTCTATGTTATATTGTGTATATGCCTAATGGAATTTCTGGTTCTTAGAGTATGCATATGTTTACTTTTAATAAGTAGTACCAGATAATTTTCCAATGTGGTTATAGCCATTTCCATTCACTAACAATGCAAGAGTTTGGACACTCTAATTCTCTACAAACACTTGATATTTACCACCTTTTTCATTTTAGGCAGTCTGATGGGTACTGAGGAGTATAATATTTAATGTATATATCCATGATTACTAATGAAGATGAATATGTTTTCCTGTATTTATTAGCCATTTGTTTATTGTGAGGTGAATATTCAAGTTTTGTAATAACAAGCTTTTGTCCATTTTTCTACTGGATTTTCAAAATGTGAAGTCTCAGGATTTTTAATCTTAGAATCTTAATACATGGTACTTGAAATTCCACTAAGATAAATTCCACAAGAACAGCAACATTCATTTTTTTTCTTTTTTCTTCCACCACTGTATTCCCAGTTCCTAGACTAGTACTTCTGTTTCTGGATTTTTCAGCAAATATTTAATAAGTTAATGTAAAACTTTTAATCATTTACCTCTGTTGCCATATGTAGTTTAATAGATCAAGCTAGGATTTAAAGGTAGGAATCTATCTTAAAGTTTTAGTCCTTAAAGAGTTGGCTTTTGTCAAAATCAATTAATTATTCAGAAGATGGAATAAGTGTATATTAAGTATATTATTTAACTGTTTTCTGTCCACATAGAAGCCCTCTAGGGCTTCATTTATATTTCCTATCAAGAAGCCAACTCTACAATTTCTTCCTCTTAAAAACTCCTTTGTTCTTCAACTTGTATATAATTGTCATATTCAATCATAGTATTAATCTCAACAGTATTCTCCCTCCATCTCTAACTGCCTTTTCAGTACAAGAGGTAAAAAAGAAAACACAGCTTCTTTCGGTTCAATACATCAGAGGAAGCTAGAAATCCAATTTCCTGGCTCCCAGTTCAGTTTTCTCTCTACTACAAACGTAATACCACTGAGTGAACCTCAGCTACTATATCCACAGAAAGTTCTAACATTCATAGTCACAAATCAACATGTGTACAGTCCTCTTCAAATTCAAAAGGTAAAAACAAAAGAGAATAAAGGAAAAACACAACCACTGTGAGGATTGCATTTGGGTGAGGATTTGATTTAAAAACTTTCAGTTTAGTTTACTCTTGAACTCTGAACACCCTGTTTTTGTGGTATTATCACTTGAAGTTGCTAGGATGTTTGACTCAGAAAAGACAAAAATAAACAGAACAGACAACTGCTGGTTAGGCATAAGAGACTAGGCATGGTAATAAATAAAGGCAATGCCTGGGGTAAAGGATATAATTGTAGATTCACACACACAACTATACATAAAAATACCCAGACATCATATATTATAGAGATAATACCTTTTGAAGCACAGCATTAATAAATCAGAAACCAAGTCTTCCACTGGCAAACTTTTTTATCTAATGGTAAAATTAGAAATACTAAATCATCAAGCCTCATCAAATATTACTGTATAATAAGTATGTTGCGCTGAGTTATACTGAAATTATAAAGAACACTGAACAGTATCCAAATATTACTGACATTACTCACATATGTATTAAAAAATAAAATGGCACAATAAGATTAGAGAGAGGCATTTTCATAAAAGGAATTTCTTTTTAGTTGATAGTTGGTGCCATCGTTGCTTTTTTTGTTGACTTGTATGAACTGAAAGCAGGGATATAACAGGAAAACAGGTAAACCACTGGTAACAAAGGGTTCTAAATTCTTTCTCCCATCTCAACATCAATTACTATAAAGAATGTTCAAAATAAATATCAGGACAGAATGCTTCTTTTATAATACTAATTTTTAAAATGCAGAAATATGAAGGTGATGTAAACTGTGCTCTATCATAATTTTTTTCTAACTTTTATATGTTAGTTTAGAAAACAAAAGCATTCTCAAAAATATGTTAAAACTCTTAAAAATAAATTAAAAACATTAACTTAAAAATTTTAATATATACTTGAGTAAATTGTCTATAAGCTAAGTCATATCATTTTCTAAAGCAAAATTTATTTAATCTGGTCACATTTACAATATTTATCATATTGACAATAGAAGATATTTTGGTTTCTGTATTATCAAAAGTCAATATGTAGGGAAAATGTTACCAAATCCATTATTGATGTCTTTCAAGCTTCACAGTACAATAAATCAGATAGGAGGACAACAAATGAAAAAACAAAAGTCCCATTATATACTATACAATCAAGAATATGAATTACTTATTTAATGTTAAGAGGAAGGAAAAAATTTAGAAAAGAATAAGAACTATCAAATATGCATGAATCATCCCATTTTGACTTCATTCTGACAATTTTTTTTAAAGATTTTTACTTATTTATTTGAAAGAAAGAGATCACAAGTAGGCAGAGAGGCAGGCAGCGAGAGAGAGGGAAGCAGGCTCCCCGCTGAGCAGATAGCCTGATGCATGGCTTGATCCCAGGACCCTAGGATCAGGACCCGAGCCGAAGGCAGAGGCTTTAACCCACTAAGCCACCCAGGCGCCCCTCATTCTGACATTTTTAATGTTATAATTTACCATGGTTTATTAATCTAAATTAAAAACTTATACTCTAAATCATAAATTAATATAAATTTGCCAGATTCATGTGCGAATACTGTTTATAATTATAGATTATTTATACTGTTTTTGTAACTATTGTTGCACAAAAAACGTGAATTAAAATAGACTCCATATAAGAAATATTCAAAGATTCACTATGCATCAGCAGTAATTTGTCAAAGAAGTAATGGAAAGATCATTATGGTTGATCTTACATATTAATTTGCTTCTAGTTCTGCAGAGACTCACAACCTAAAAACTTCATCTGCTAGACTACATGAAGCTAAGGTTTTGGATGCAAAATATATATTTCACTATTCAACTGCATTTCTGTCAGATTAGAAGACAAATTAAGCAGAAACCATCTTTCAGGTGTTCCTTCTGACTGTAAGCAACATCAGTAACGTAAGTACTGCTGTTTTGGTGGCCATATTCTGCATCTAGTGGCCAAAACTTTATAAGAAAAAGGCATTTGCTGACAAAGTAGTGCATTTTCCTGATCTCTGGTTTGCAGGCATGAAGTGTTCTTGAAATCAGGTGGCCCCTGTTCCTCACTCCTCCATCCTTTCTGATCCTGTTCTAAGCAATTAATTTTCAGTATAAAATTCCTAATAATTGGGGGAAGATGACAGAGTAGAAAGACCCTAAGCTCACTCCATCCCACATTTACAACTAGATATCACTCAAATCCAAGTTAATAAACCAGAGAACAATCTGAAGACTGGTAGAACTCCACGATTAAATGTGAAGAAGCCACATTGGAGAGGTTAGAAAGGGCAGAAAATGTGGTCAAGAGCCTTTACAGAGAGGGGAAGCACCAGAGAGCTCACACAGGGAAAATAAAGCCCCCTAACATCTGGCCTTGAAAACCAGAGAGCCTGAATTCTGTGAGTTTTTATAATCAGTGGGACTTGGAACCTGGAGCTTTAAAAGTCAGCTCACTCAGGACAGTGCAATCCCAGAGGACAAGTGATAGCCAGGTCCCCGCCCTTAAAGAGGCAAGATCCTGAGAAGAGCCAATATAGAAAAGCTTGCACAAGGAAAAAAATGATATCTGTTTATATTGATTTTGGAGTGTGTTGGGGGGATTCCTCTGGGAACAAAGGAGGCAGCTGGCACCATTTTCCTCCCTTGGTCCTCAGCATAAACAGAGTCACCTGTGTGAGGTAGTGCTGCATAGACACTTGCCACCAAACCTGCTAGCAGTGCACCATTCCCACGAATTCTTCTACGGACTCGCCTACTCCAAGCCTGTTGGAGCTCAGCTCTATTTTTGTTAAGGCTGCACCCCACCCAGCCACAGCCTCCACAAGATGTACATTCCAGCCACTGTAGTTCAGCAGATAGGACTAGGACTAGTGGTTCAGTGCAAATTCTGCCCACCCCCCAAATCCCTCCACTGTCACACCTTCTCAGAGCTAGCCTGCATAGATCTTACTAACATTACAGAGAGTAAGCACAGCTCACAACAGGCAAAGGGTCAGTGCAGATATCCAAAACGAAAGGAAAAGTGATTCAGACACAATAGCAGGATGCAAGCCACACACATAGGAACTCCCCTGAAGTGCCAGGTTCTGCTGAACAGGCGACACTGCATTGCAGGGCGCTACAGGACTTCTTCTTCATAAAGTCACTATTTTCAAAAGCAGAAGTAGCTAGCTTTCCTGACACACAGAAACAGACAGAGAGGTAAATAAAGAAATAGGAAACAGAGAAATATATCCCAAATGAGAAAACTGAACAAAATCATAGCAGGGGATCTAAGAGAAAAAGAAAGAGGAAGAAAAAGAAAAAGAGAAAAGAGAAAAAGAAATAAATACTATGGCTGATACAGAATTTAAAGTAATGATCATAAAGATACTCACTGGACTTCAGGAAAGGGTGAAGGACAAAAGTGAGACTGTTGACAAAGAGATTAAAAAATCAGAGATAAAGAATTTAATAAATGAAACTAAAAATATATAGATGGAATAAATAGTAGGCTACAGTAAGCAGAGAAATGTATCAGTGACCTGCAGGAGAGAGTGAGGGGAAGTAATCAAGCTGAACAGATGAGACATAAATACTGCATATTGAGGATACACTTAAAGAATTCAGTGACTTCATCAAGTATTTGCATTATAGGTATCACAGAAGGAGAAGAGAAAAGGGGGCACAAAATATATTTGAAGAATAAGAGTTGAAAACGTATGGAATCTGGAGAGGGAAAGAGATATCCAGATTCAGAAGGGATGGAGATCCCCCAACAAATTCAACCCAAATAGGTCCACACTAAGACACATAATAATTAATGTGGCAAAAATACTGATAATTTTAAAGGTTGAAAAAGAAAGGAAGACAATTACATACAAAGCAAACCCCATAAGACCATTAGCTGATTTTTCAGCAGAAACTTTACAGCCAAGAAGAAAGTAACATGATATAATTCAAAGTGCTGAAAGGGAAAATTCTTCAATCATGAATACTTTACCCAACAAGGCAATCATTCAGAATAGAAAGACCAATAGAGTTTCCCAGACAAAGTTAAAAGAATTCATGAACACTAAACTAGCCCTAAAAGAAATGGTAAGGGGAACTCTGAGTGGAAAACAGAAACCATAAGTAAAAAATAAGAATACTAGGAATCACAAAATAAAATAATGTGAGAGATGATGCCAAATATCTGAAGTGCAAAGGGAAGAGGATAAGGAATGAGTTCAAAAACAAGCTACCGGTCAAGATGGCGGAGAAGTAGCAGGCTGAGACTACTTCAGGTAGCGGAAGATCAGCTAGATAGCTTATCTAAAGATTGCAAACACCTACAAATCCAATGGGAGATCGAAGAGAAGAAGAACAGCAACTCTAGAAACA
>NW_019154105.1:19514378-19533935 GCF_002288905.1 Enhydra lutris kenyoni | reverse complement strand
TTAAGGGGGTAGGAGAAGAGTAAATGAAACAAGATGGGATTGGGAGGGAGACAAACCATAAGTGACTCTTAATCTCACAAAACAAACTGAGGGTTAATGGGGGAATGGGGGTTGGGGGGGTGGGATTATGGACATTGGGGAGGGTATGTGCTATGATGAGTGCTGTGAAGTGTGTAAACCTGGCGATTCACAGACCTGTACCCCTGGGGATAAAAATATATGTATATAAAAAATAAAATTAAAAAAAAAAAAAAAAACAAGCTACCAACAGTTTAGTATAGACTGTGATTGCGGAAGATGTTATATATATAAACCAAATGGTAACCACAAGTCAAAAAACAGTAATAGACATGCAAAAAACAAAAAGTAAAGAGTCCAAGTATATAACTAAGTAAAACCAACAGATTGTGAAAGAGAGAAAGTGAAGAAAGGATCAGAGAAAAACTATAAAACTAAAAAACTATAAAAACAATGACAAAACAAGTAACAAAATGATAACAAATACATATGTACCAATAATTCTTTGAATGTAAATGAACTAAATGTTCCAATCAAAAGACACAGGGTGACAGAGTTCGGGGTGGGGAGAAGACCCAGCTATATTCTGTCTACATTTCCGACCTAAAGACACATGAAGATTTAAAGTGAAGGATTGGAGGTGGGGGGAGTAGAGATGTGAAAGTGTTTATCATACAAATGGCAGTGGAAAGAAAACTGGGTATCAATACTTTTATCAGATAAAATAGACTTTAAAACAAAGACTGTAACAAGACAAAGAACACTATATAAACTTAAAGGGAAGAATCCAACAAGAAGATATAACAATTGTTGGGAGACCTGGGTGGCTCAGTGGATTAAGCATCTGCCACTTGATCCAGCCCAGATCTTGATCGCAGAGTCATGAGTTCAAGCCCCATGTCAGGCTCCACACCGAGCATGGAGCCTATTTAAAAATTTTTTTAAAATAAATAAATAAAATAAAATAAATACAACAAAAAGATATTACAATTATAAATATATATTTGTCCAGCATGGGAGCACCTAAGTACATAAAACAGTTATGAAAATAAGGGACCAATTGATAATAATACAATACATATAATACATAATATATGTATAATAATACATGTATTGCTACAATATGTACAATAATACAATAATAATAAAGCACCACTTAAATAAATCATCCAGAGAACAAACAAGAAAATAGTGGCTTTGAATAACACACTGAACCAGACAGATTTAACAGACATATTCAGAAAATTCAATCCTAAAAAGGCAGAATACACATTTGTATCAAGTGCACATGGAATATTCTCCAGTATAGATCACATATGAGGTCACAAAACAAGTCTAAACAAATTAAAAGACATCAGAGTCATGCCATGCATCTTTTATGACCACAACACTATGAAATTAGAAATCAACCATAAGAAAAAATCTAGAAAGACCAAGTAATACATGGAGTTTAAGTAACATGCTACTAAACAATGAATGGGTCAACCAAGAAATTAAAGAAATCAAGAAGTACATATAAACATTGAAAATGAAAACACAACAGTCCCCAAACTTTCTAATGTAGCAAAAGCAGTTCTAAGAGGAAAATGTATAGCAATGCAAACCTACTCAAGAAGCAAGAACAATCTCAAATAAACATTCTAACCTTACACCTAAAGGAGCTAGAGAAAGAACAAACAAAATCCAAACCCAGCAGAATGAAGGAAATAATTAAGATTAGAATACAGATAACTCAAATAGAAATTAAAAAAAAAAAAATAGAACTGATCAATGAAACCAGAAGCTGGATCTTTGAAAAGGTCAACAATTTTGATAAACCTCTAGGCACACTCAGAAAGAGAGAGGAAAGACTCAAACAAAATCAACAACTAAAAAGGAGAAATAACAATGAACACCACAGAAATACAAATGTAAGAGAGTATTATGAAAAACTATATGCCAACAAATTAGAAAATCCAGAAGAAATGGATAAATTCCTAGAAACAGAAAACCTACCAAAACTGAATCAGGAAGAAATAAAAAATTTGAAAGACTGATTATCAACTAGGATATTGAATCAGTAATCAAAAGACTCCCAGAAAACGGAAGTTCATGACCAGATGGCCTCACAGGTGAATTTTAGCAAACATTTGAAGAAGAGTTAATACTATCTACTCCAACTATTTCAAAAATAGAAGAGGAAGGAAAACTTCCAAATTTATTCTGAGGCAAGTATCACCCTAATAATAAAACCAGATAAAGACACCACAAAAAAGGAGAGAGCTACAGGCCAATATTGCTGATGAACATAGATGCAAAAATTCTCAACAAAATACTAGCAAGCAGAATCCAACAATCCACTAAGAAAAACCATTCACTATAGTCAGGTAGGACTTATTCCTGGATGGAAGCGTGGTTCAGTATTTGCAAGCAATCAACATGATACATCACATCAATAAGAGGAAGGATAAAGAACATACAATCATCTCAATAGACACAGGAAAAGTATTTGACAATGTACAACATCCATTCATGATAAAACCTTCAATAGGTTTAGAGAGATTATATTGCAACATAATTAAGAGTGTGTATGAAAAACACAGAGCGAACATAATACTCAATGGGGAAAAACTGAGGGCTTTCCCCTTAAGGATTTTCACTCTTACCACTTTTATTCAACATAGTACTGGAAGTCCTAGCCATAGCAAATAGACAACAAAGACAAATAAAAAGTACTCAAATTGGCAAAAAAATAAAACTTTCAATTTGCAGATTACATGGTACTATATATAGAAAACCTGACAGACTCTACCAAAAACAAACAAATAAACAAATAAAAAAACCTACTAGAACTGATAAATGAATTTAGTAAAGTTGGAGGATATAAAATCATGTGCAAAAATCTGTTCCATTTCTATACACTAATAACATGGAGGTAGAAAGAGAAATTAAGAAAATAATCCCATTTACAATTGCACCAAAAATAATAGGATACCTAGGAACAAACCTAGACAAAGAGGTGAAAGACCTATACTCTGAAAACTATAAAATACTGGTGAAAAATTCAAGATGACAGAAAGAAATGGAAAGGCATTCCATGCTCATGGATTGGAAGAACAAATATTGTTAAAATGTCTATAATACCCAAAGCAATCTACACATTTAATGTAATCCCTATCAATTTGTCAATAGCATTTTTCACAAAACTAGAACAAACAATCCTAAATACTGGAACTACAAAAGACCCCAAATAGCCAAAGCAATCTTGAAAAAGAAAAGCAAAGCTGGAAGCATGACAATTCTATACTTCAAGTTATATTACAAAGCTGTAGTAATCAAAACAGTAGAGTACTGGCACAAATATAGACACATAGATAAGTAGAATAGAACAGAAAACCCAGAAATAAACCTAAAATTATATGTCCAATTAATCTTTGACAAAGCAGGAAACAGTGTCCAATGGGAAAAAGACAGTCTCTTCAACAAATGGTGTTGGAAAAACTGGACAGCTACATACAAAAGAATAAAGACCACTTTCTTCCACCATAAACAACAAAAAAATTCAAAACTGATTAAATATCAAATGTGGAACCTTAAGTCATAAAAATCTTAGAAGAGAGCATAGGAAGTAATTTCTCTGATATTGTCCATTTCGACACTTTTTCTAGATATGTCTCCTAAGGCAAGGGAAATAAATTTTATACTCGGGATTACATCAAAATAGAAAGCTTCTGCACAGTGAAGGAAATAACAAACAAAACTAAAAGGCAACTTACAGAATGGGAGAAGATATTTGCAGATGACACATCTGATAAAGGATGAGTATCCAAATATATTTAAAAAAATTATACAACTCAACATCCCAAAAACAAATAGTGCAGTTAAAGCTGGCTAGATGAACAGACACTTCTCCAAAGAAGACATGTAGATGGCCAATGGACACATGACAAGACGCTCAACATCACTCATCTCATTATAGTTTTCATTTGCATTTCCCTGATGATGAGTGACTCGATTCTGGCTCAGGGTCATGAGATGGAGCCCCACGTGGGAATGTAAACTGGTGTCCCCACTCTGGAAAACAGTATGGCGTTTCCTCAAAAAGTTAAAAATAGAACTACCCTAAGATCCAGCAATTGCACTACTGTTTTTTTTTTATATATTTATTTATTTATTTGAGAAAGAGAGAAAACAAGTGGAGAGAGGGGCAGAAGAACAAGGAAACAACTGAGTAGGGAGCCCATTGCAGGCCTTGAACCCAGGACCCTGAGATCATGACCTGAGCTGAAATCAAGAGTTGGATACTTAACCGACTGACCACCCATGCACCCCATCACTATTGAGCATTTATCCAAAGAATACAAGAACACTAATTCAAAGTGATACATGCATTCCTATGTTTATAGTATCATTACCAACAATAGATAAGGCATGGAAACAGCTCAATGTCCCATCAATTGATGAATAGATAAGGAAATGGTGTATAACACATAGTGCTTATCACCATACATCCCCTCCTTAATACCCACCACCCAGTTACCCCATCTGGGTGTTACATGCAACTAATGAATCATTGAACACTACATCAAAACTAATAATGTAGTATATGTTGGCTAATAGAACATTTAAAAAAAGATAAAGAGGTGGTATATATATAAATATTATATATGTGAATATCATATATATGAATATTATCCAGCCATAAAAGAATGAAGTCTTGCCACTTGCAACAACATAATGTTAAGTCTAATAAGTCAGTCAAAGAAAGACAAATACCATATGATTTCACCCAAATGCAGAATTTAAGAAACAAAACATACAAAGAAAAAATGAGACAAATTTAAAAACCGACTCAACTATTGAAAACTTATGGTTTGAGAGGTGGGTGGGGGGGAATGTGAAATAGGTGATGGGGGGGTTTAAGGAGGCCATTTGTGGTGATGAGTACTGAGTGTTGCATGGAATTGTTGAATCATTCTGTTGTACACCTATGTTGTACACCTATGTTATATTGTAAATGTATGTAACACTCTATGTTAACTAACCTGGAATTTTAAAAAATTTTAAAAAAATGAAATGTGGTATATCAACAAAAAATTCCTAATAATTGAAATACCTAAAGGTTTATATTCTTCCTGTACCCTATACTGACTAGTTGGAAAGAAAAATATGTTGACTATTAACAAAGACACCTAAATATATACATCCATCCATCTAAACATGTATATAAATATATTACAGAAGATAAACTAAATGGAGATACACATGTTTCAGGAAGGATATGAAAATTTTTCTTAATTAATATACAGTACTAAAAAAAAAACCCAAAATACAAAGGGAATACTTATGGAACTTTTAAAACATGATCCTAAAGTTTTACCTGTAAATTTAAATAGTTAAGAATAGACAGAACATACTTTTTTAAAAAGTGATATAGATATTGTACTAGATATTAAGACGTATCTGTAAGTATTAATACAATATAATAGTAGAGGAAAAATTTGCTAATAGTTCCAAAAAACCCATAATCAATGGCAGAGAAAATTTTTACTATCTAAATAATTACACAATATGGAATTCATCAAAATCAGTGAAGAAAATATAAATTAAGCAACAAATGAATTGGAGGAAAATATTTAAATATAAACAACAAAAATCACAAGTTTTGCCTTACACTATAAATCAAAATTAGTTCTAAATTAACAAACAACTTAGAAAGTGATATATATACTAAAAGATTTGTTGAAAGTGTTTTTTTTAATATTTTATTTATTTATTTGACACAGAGAGAAAGAGAGAGAGAGAGAACACAAGCAGGCAGAGTGGGAGAGGGAGAAGCAGGCTCCCCTCTGAGCAGGGAGCCTGATTCAGGGTTCCCAGAACACTGGAATCATGAACTGAGCTGAAGCACGTGCTTAACTGACTGAGCCACCCAGGCACCCTAGTTGAAAGTGTTTTTAAAAATTGTGTAAGTAATTTAAGGAGAGGCATGAAGTTTTTTGAACAAAGAGTTATAGCAACAAATCACAAAGAAAATAATGGAAAGTTTGTCCCAATACAAACATAAATCTTTTTATGTCAACAACCTCATAAATTGAAAACAAAAAATGGGTTAGCACGGAATATGGAAGACAAAAGTTTAACTATACAGAGAATACAAGTAAAATGGAAAAAAAAAAAAAAAGCATGTCTCTGGGGAAAAAAAAAAAGAGAGAGAGAACAGTACCTAAAAAAGACCATTACTCATCTTCAGTAATAAGCTAAGAAATGAAATTAAGATGAAATTATTCTTCATGTTTTATCATTGACAAATAGTTGCATCGTTTGTTATATTAAAAAACAGTAAGTGCTTTGGGGGAAAATACAGCAAGGTAAGGCAGAGTGGGAATACATTTTCATGGTTTGGTCAGGTTAGATTTTTTTTCCTATTCAAGTGTAATTAACATACAACAGTATGTTAGCTTCAGGTGTACAATATAAGGATTGAACAATTCTACACATTACTCTGTGTTTATAACCGTAAGTATACTCCCATCACCTATTTCCCTCTCCCTCCCATCCACCTCTCCTCCGGCCCCCACTAGTTTATTTTCTGTATTTAAAAGTCTGAGGTTTGTCTTTCTTCTTTGTTTTATAAATAAGTTTCTAGAAATTTTTATTATTAAACAGAAATGCCACAAATAATATAAGAAAGAAAATCATAATGTTGTTTAAAATGATGAAAACTGGGGCACCTGAGTGGTTCAATCGGTTAAGCATCTGACTTTTGGTTTCAGTGCAGGTATGATATCAGCATCCATGCTGGGTGTAGAGCCTGCTTAAGATTATCTCTCTCTTGGGGGCCTGGGTGGCTCAGTCGTTAAGCCTCTGCCTTCAGCTCAAGTCATGATCTCAGAGTCCTGGGATCAGGCTCCTTGCTCCGTGGGAAGCCTGCTTATCCTTCTCCCACTCCCCCTGCTTGTATTCCCTCTCGCTGTGTCTCTTTCTGTCAAATAAATAAAATCTTAAAAAAAAAAAAAAAGATTATCTCTCTCTCTGCCCCTCCCCACCCAGCTCTCGCTCTCTCGCTCTCTCTCTCACTCTTGCTCTCAAAAAATAAACAAAAAAAGAAAGAAAGAAAGAAAGAAAGAAAGAAAGAAAGAAAGAAAGGAAGAAAGAAAGAAAGAAAATTAGAAACAATCTAAATTTGCATACTAGGGGAACTTTGAATAAATTATGCTATGTCTATAACAATGATGCGGAGCCATTAAATCTTATTTTCTTAAGATATTTAATCAAGTAGGCAAGTGCTCAAAACACAGGAATAGGTGATTCAAATAAATATTTAATATTGCCAGTAAGAATCCCCTAACAATATTTAATAAACATTTATCTATTTATTTAAATACTTCCCAGAAATAAATGCACTAGAATATCAATTGATTGCAGTACTAGGGATTATTTTTATTTAAACTTTTCTGTATTTTATGTAATAGTATATATTGATTGCATAATCCAAAAAAAGAAAGAAATATTTGAATCTATCCATTAGATATTCTTGTTTCCCATATTGGAAGCAAATACAGTATCACACCTGAAAACAAATAGCTTTGATGCAGAGTAAACGGGGGGCATTATAAGCAGAATTAGTAAAATATCATCACAGAATTGTATATTTAGTTTTAAAGTATTTTGCCAGGGCATGATACTTTTTGCTTATATCATAGGACTAGTGTGGGGAAAAATATTAAAACATTTAAAATCTGTCAGAGTGCATATTACACATAATAATTAAGACAAGAATATTATGTTGATGGTAAATGATAAGTTATACCTTTGATCAATATAAAATAGATGTAGTCACTTTAGATTAGCAATACATCTACCCATGCCTGTACTCTTTCCTGATTTATATCCTAAGCCCCAGGCACTAGGAACACAAAATGACATTTATATTTTCTAGTACCTGATACTCAATTTTCTCAACCATAAAAAAGAGATTATATTGTGGTCCCTATTTTTTTCCCCCAAGTTTCAAAATGGACTAAAATGCAAGGCAGTGGTAGCAAAAACAAAATAAAACAAAAACAAACAAAAAACCCCAAAAAAACAAAAAACTGAAGAATTTACAATAACAGGACCAATTTTCCAGGTCATATTAAATACTCAACTTATTTTTATAGTGTAAATGAGTTCAAGTCTGAGTATTGGGATGCTTTTTTTTTTTTTAAGATTTTATTTATTTATTTGACAGACAGAGATCACAAGTAGGCAGAGAGGCAGCCAGAGAGGGAGAGAGGAAGAAGGAGGCTTGCCACCGAGCAGAGAGCCTGATGCGGGACTCCATCCCAGGACCCTGAGATCATGACCTGAGCCGAAGGCAGAGGCTTTAACCCACTGAGCCACCCAGGCACCCTGGGATACTTTTGAATACAAGTAACAGATTCAACCCATACTTTAAGAAGGAAATGCATTGTCCATAAAACAGAAATTTTAATTTCAGTGGAAACTTCAGGCTGGCTTGATCCTAGGACACAAGGTCAACAAAACCCTAATCTTCTAATTTCTCAGCTCTCCTTCATCTGTGTTATTTCCATTCTCAGGCTGACTGTTAACATTTGATTGTTAAGAATTTTTGTCTATTTTGTTCATTCCTGTATCCCACATGCCTGTGTTAGGCACGTGGTGGATGTTGACTATTTGTTAAGTGATTAAGTTAATGGATGAATGAAAGAGATGTGGCCTTTTATTTTATTTTATTTTATTTATTTATTTGACAGAGATCACAAGTAGGCAGAGAGGCAGGCAGAGAGGGGGGAAGGGAAGCGGGCTCCCCACTGAGCAGACAGCCCGATGAGGGATTCGATTCCAGGACCCTGAGATCATGACCTGAGCCGAAGGCAGCAGCTTTAACCCACTGAGCCACCCAGGTGCCCCGAGATGTGGCCATTTTAAGTCCAGCTTTTTACCCCTTCAGCTTCAATTCCACAGAAAACACTTTGCCAACCTTTATTAGTAGACCTAGTCTAAATCTTATGAACTTCCTTAGCCTATCTCCAAATCAAACAATGCAATCCTCTCTTCAGGCATGAGCAGAGGCTGACCCCAAAAGGTAACTGACCTGCCTCAATTAACGATGGAGAAATGACTAGTACCCAGATGAAAATTGACATATTGTTACCAAAAGAAGGTGATATAATTGTTAGGAACTCAAAAGACGGCAGTCACAACTTTATCTCTGTGTTAATAAAAATATCCATATGTAAACCCAATCCTAAAATTTAAGTTATGCTTATGAAACAATAAATATACTTCCCTCAAGTAATAAAGGAAAGACTTAAGAAACATTCCATAAAATCATTCCATGTTAATGCTTTGCAAAATGCTTTGGGTTTTGTTGATTGAGCCAAGAGACTCTAAGTTTGCAGTTGGCCACTCAAAGTGAAATCAATACATGCTTTTCTTGGTAGAGGGGATCACACAGAATAGAGCATAAATTTGATGCAAACTAAAAAAGTGATGACATGCGAAGACACATTGGTTACCTTTGTATTAAAAAGTAAAAAGAAATTACAAGAATGGATGACCCAATCACTAAAGGCCTTTCCATTACAATTTACCTTGGGTATCCTTCAATGGATTGGTAAAAATGCTTTTTGAACTGGTTTCAAGGCACAAGTCCATTGATTGACTCAGAGGCTCAGCTATCAATACAGTGTCTCCAAGATGTCTGGCACACCAGTCACCCCCAGGCAGTGTTTTAAATGAACGGTAGGTAAACTGCCTTTATATTTATTGTAGACTTTTCTCTATTAAGAATTATATGAAATAATGAAATACAAAAAAATTGCCTATTGCCTAATACTTCCATACATGTTAATGATGAGACTCAATATCTATAAACCATTCCCTAATGTCTTTTTTTAAGTGTTTTTTTTTTTAAGACTGATATATTTATTTGAGAGAAAATGCACAAGCAGGGGGAGGGCCAGAGGGAGAGAGAGAGCGAGAGTAAATTGGAAGCAGACTCCCCACTGAGTGCAGAGCCCTGAATGGTGCTCCATCCCGTGACCCCGAGATCATGACCTGAACCAAAAGCAAGAGTCAGTGCTCAATCAAGTGAGCCACCTAGGTGTCCCTACAGTGATGTTTTGTTTTGTTTTAACATTTTTCAGGCATATCCCTAAAATGTTTCTTGAGGGTAGCTCAAATAAACCATTTTCCTCTTCTGTATATGTGGAAATAAAATGTGAACTAATGTTTCAACCTTCAGTCTCAGAGCTGATTAGTTACTTAAAAGACTTACATTGTATTACTTCAACTAGTATCTATTGAGTTTACTTTCCTGGAGGCAGTATGCATAGTGGTTTCTAACTGCAGTATGCCAATATGGACTCAGATCAAACCCTGTTTTGACACATTCTAGCTATGTGACCTCAGGAAAGTTTTTCTTAAAACTACCTGCTTAAGTCTCTTCAACTCTAAGAGATATGAGAGCGCCTACATTTACAAAGCTTCTGTAAATAAATTAACATATGTAAGTCACTTAGGAAGAACTGTCTGGCATAATAAATGTTCTATAAATATAAACTGTCTGATATAATAAATGTTCTATAAATATTGACTAGTATTATCATATGTAAGTTGCCACATAACCCAACATAGCAGAGACTGGTAGTTGAACAACCAAATTATTTGCAGTACAAATGTATGACTCATTTTCTGTTAAATATAGCCATGTGACTAAGCTATAGCACGGGGCATCTAAGTGAGGTGTGCCAGGCCTATTAAAACTTCCTTACATCCAATGCCCATTCTCCCTTCTGGCTCACTGGAGTGTGTGTCAATGTTAGCCTTGGAATGGACTTGGTAAAAATTGCGTCTCTGACGTCCTAGCTTCCTGGATGTGTAGAAGAGAGCCGCATAGCTCTTGCCTAGGACTTTTCCATAACCATGAAATAAATTTCCTATTGAGTGGTACTATTACTTTTGAGGATTTTTTTTTTCACTATATCCTATGCTTTTCTAATTAATATAGGTAGCAAGAAATAAAAAGGCCAAAAAGACACATTTTGGGTCTAAAAGAACTTTTAAACTTATGGAGAAGCAAACATAATATTAAAGCTCATAATTGTGAAAGTTTCTAAGAAAAAAAAATCTTCAATTATAAAAACTAAGGGTTTCGAGTAAGACAAGAGATAACATTCAGTTGGGAGTTCTTTGACTATTTCTTGTAATTGTGCCTCTCGATGTTTGGCTTTAAGGAAGGGTAGCATCATGACAAATGTTTTCAGCTTCTTGGGCATAAGGAACAGCATGAACCAAGAGGTAAGGTGAGGACATGCCAAATATTTTAAAAGAAAACAGCAAAGACTAAACTTGCCTGGAGTGAAAGAATGAGTTACTAAGGATGGAAAGGTAGCTGGTATCAGATTTTAAAAGATCTTTATCTCCCTATAGAAATAGTCAGGATTGATTTGAAATGTGATTGAGAACACTTAAAGGTAGGAGGGCAGAAAAGAGTGATTACGGATAAAATTAGGGTAGATTTTGTAACTCTTCCCCATATGAACCTTGATCCACTTTCTCTTTTCTACTACATACTTCAGCAATATCACACAACTTGAATATTTCAACTTTTGCTCTTCCACATCTCTATACCTTTGTATATGTTGCTTCCTTAATCGCAGTAGCCCCTAGCTCAGATATCTCCTTCTTCAGGAAAACTCACCTAGCTTTCTCAAGGTTAAATATTTCACTAATCAGGCCAGTGAGGCTGCACTCTGTCTATGAATCTGGCACATGATAGGTGTTTAATGAATATTGCGTGTTTAAAGAATATACTTTTATAGATTGCCTCACTCTAAATCTGTCTGTATTACAACATAGTGAACTCATGGAATACTCTTACTAAGTCTCATCTAGCTTTCTATCACCAGCATTTAGCACACTGTCTGGCATATGGTACAACTTTAATAACGTTTGTTGAACGAAATTGATATGCGCTGAGAAAACAGAAGTAGGAAAACTCTTAAAAAATATACCTAATTCTCATTCTTGAATAAGCACCATAAGGTTTTTTCAAACTCATTGTCCATGTTATTAGAGCAACCAAAAAAGGAGCACATTACTGAATTAGTAGCTAATACAATATAAATGAGCTTGGGACGCTACAGGCCATTTTTAAAAGCATGATGTTCTTTGGATTGATGCTTTTAAACAGCATTAAGACTAAAGTTTATATACTCGCAGCAAACAGTAGTATCACAGCAAAATAGATGGAAATACAAAAATCTCTATTGCGTAGATGTTTCCATACTAAATCCAAGGTAGATGTAACTATGAAACTTTTTTTAAAGATTTTATTTATTTATTTGACAGAGAGATCACAAGTAGGCAGAAAGGCAGGCGGGGGGCTTGGGGGGGTGGGGAAGCAGGTTCCCTGCTGAACAGAGAGCCCGATGCAGGGCTGGACCCCAGGACCTTGAGATTATGACCTGAGCTGAATGCAGAGGCTTTAACCCACTGAGCCACTCAGGTGCCCCTGAAACTTAATATAATACTGATATAGCTTAAATTTTCCCTTAAAGTGCCAAGCTTGACAAAGTTTTGGAGACTTAGGAGCCAGATTTAGAAAAAAAAAAAAAATTGTGAGGAATGCAACTAAATTGATCAGCTCTCTCTGGCAACTAGAATTTTAGCTATAAATATCGGTTTTGTTGGCTTGTTTCTTTGAAAAAAAAAATATATTTAAGGGAGCTTTTCTTAAATGGTGAGTTGTAACTAATAAAATTGTTCTAACTCAATTGTCTAAATAATAGATTGTAATGTTAGTATAGATAGAAACCACAAAATATACATGACTTAAATTTCTTTGTTCCTAGGTGTTAGTAAAACTTACATGCATAAGCTATTAGGAAACTGTCAAATTTTTCTCATGCCGTTTTACTTAACTTGGCTGATCACATCCTTATAATAGAACTGACATGCCAGTTTTAGAGACTTTTCAATCTATGTAATTACAAAATACACCATCTTTAAAATACCAAGACTTCATTATGATAGTTACATAACTCTAATATTTTATTTATTTCATTATTGACCCGCAGAGACTCTGTTAAATACCATGGTTGTATATGATTGCCTGAAAATGGTTTCTGTGCTGGGATCAAAGAGAGTTTATAGATTTTCTTGACTTTTGATGAGAGTAAAACAGCTTCTACACAGAATGTCATAAAATATGTTTCTTCCATTCCTAAAGGTTATGCCATCTGTGATTATATCTTGTGTTGAAATATTAAGTATTTCCTCAGATATCAATAAGTAAGATTGAATATAGGTGCTCACTTATTGCTTTAACCAGCTTTTTTTTTGTTTTTACATTTTCTTATTTTAATCTTAACTTAGTCAGCATAATGATAAAATACAATAAAATAAAATATCTGATTTTTGTGAATAGGCTCTCTGGTCCACATTGAGAGACAGGTGACATGATTAAAAGCACCAGCTTTGGCCCCATTAGAACTGGTTGTAATCTCTGCTGTGTCATATGAACTTGGACAAGTTATTAATCCTCTATGACCAGTTTTCTTCATCCTGTATGAAGAAAGCATTACTTGTTTTCTAGCATTACCATTAAAATTAAAGGAGTGAATAATATACAAACTCCTAGAGGTAAAGCACCATAAAAATATTTGCTATTGGAATATACAGCAGTTTGTTCTTAGTGTGGGATAGTTGAATGAGTAGAAAATTTGCATTAGAGAAAATATAAATCTCTAATTACTAAGAAGGCTCGTAATTATTTAAAGCACTGAGTCAAAACCACTACAAATCTACTTTTTTTCGATCTGTAATACTCCCTGGGAAATTTTCTTTCAGGTGTCTCTCCTTAGCGTGCTCTTTAATAGATATCCCTAAATTTTTATCTGTCTTTTCAAAGCTCCTATATTACATATGCCTCACCATCAGTCTACTTTACTGAGTAATAAAGGACATCTCCCAAGAACTATTTCAACTCCCTTCCAGCCCAACAACAAAGCTATTAGGATCTATAGTTTCCCTATCTTTTCCCCCCAGTCCTTCAGTAAAAGACTATTCATCAGCTGCATTATCAGTTTTATTGTCATTCACTTTACTGGAGACCCTGCTCTAACCATCATCAATTCTATAACTAGAACAAATCTCATTGGAGATCTATAAATATCTAAAGCCCAGCATATTCAAAATTGAATTTGATTATTAATCCTAGAAAGCCATTTTTTTCTTCCTTTTCCCTTTCTGAGTAAATAGGACCACCATTAATCTAGGTACCTAAACTTGACCCAGTAGTCACCCTTGAATCCTTTGTGAATTCAGCACATTTGTAAAATTTGAAACCAAGTTATCATTTTGCTTTAGATTCATTCTTTCTCACTTTCCATAAAATTGCACTAGCTTATCTATCATCATCTTTGCTTTCATGTTTGAATACCCACAACAGTCTCCTCTAGGATGTCCTACCTCCAGATGAAGTATTGAAAACAATATAAAAATAAAGAACTACATAACTAAAATCCCACTCTCCGGCCAGTGGTGTGTTAGAAACAGCTTCTACCAATTCATGAGAACCAACAGACACATATTCAGGGATTTTTTTTTTTTTTGTGAATTTTCAAACCATTGGTAACTTGAAATTGACCATGAATGGAACAAATACTTGTGCTATAGAAATTAACACACACTTCAGTTAATTTATCAGCACACAGTAGGTCTTCACTCTGAAACAACACTAATACATTTTATAAAGAATCTATTTATTTATTTATTTATTTATTTATTTATTTAATCATAAATAAATAGAGAGAGCACATGAGTGGTGGGAGGGGCATAAGGGAAGGGAGAGGGAGAAAATCTCAAGCAGACTCCACACTGAGCTCAAAACCCAATGTGGGGCTCAATCTCACAACCCTGAGATCATGACCTGAGCTGAAACCAAGAGTCCAATGCTTAACTGAGTTACTGAAGCACCCCAACACTTTTTTTCTTTTTTTTTAGAGAGAGAAAAAGAGTACGTGTGCATGAGCACAGATGAGTGAGGGGGGAGGACAGAGGGGCAAAGAGAATCTTAAGCAGACTCTTGGGGCTCCATGTGGGGCTTGATCCTACAACCATGAGATCAAGACCTGAGCTGAAACCAAGATCTGGATGCTTAACCTGGAGCCACCCAGGTGCTCCAGAACACTAATACTTTTAAAGCATAATTCTGATGTTTTCATTCTCATGCTTAAATTCTTCAAGTCAACTCGTTCCCTTCTACTCAACAGTGGCAGTGGAGCAATACCCCCACACCTTTGCTGTTTTTCTACTTGATGAACCCTTCTATCCATGTCAGCAAACCTAATGCCCTTGTGCCTGTCCCAGATCAATAGAATCACCAACTTCAAAATCTTAGAATGGTCTGTCACCTCTATCTCCCTCTTACATATATACTTCTCTTCCAATGGCTTTTGACCCCAAATGTGGGTTAATGTTGCCCTATGACTCTGGTCCCAGACACATTTTGTCATCTGATCTGTCTACCCCACCATCTCTTCTACCACATCTGGGGTCCCAATGCTCTAGTGTGAGTTAAAAAACAAATCTGACATTTCTCTAGTTTAAGTCAATCACTGGGAATAGAGGAGGCATAGGCCATGATCACAATAATCAAGAATCAGTAAATAAGTTTTACCAAATTTTTAGACCTAAGCAGAATAATCTTAAAGATAAAGAAAGAAAACATGAGACTTTTCTACAGTAGCATCAGTCCCAGTCACTATGCTGAATAGGGATCTGATAGAGATCTGAATAGGGATATGTTAGAGGTGAGAATGTTTGCTGATGGCCAACCATTCTGTCATTAGGGACTATGAGACATGCGTATCAGCATGTGACCTGAGGATCACTTTCTAGCACTTAACCATCAGTATTAGAAACTTTACTTCAATGACAGATGCTTTCTGATTCTCATCCAATGTTGTCACACACCTGGTTATATCACACCAAAAAAATGGCAACTATGGACTAAGTCCTGACAACTTACAAGTTCCTGTGTACAGGCTAAACTCCTACTCTCAAAGAGTTGATACCTTGATACCCTGAGTCCAAATTACTTTTGACCGTACATCTGATGTCCAGGCTGTGAAGGGTAATGTGACAGTTTGTGATGTTCCTGTCTTTTAAGTAATCACAGCTGAGTAAAATTTATATGATGTAGTACAGCATTAAAATGTAGTCTATAAATGCATATTTCTGAATAAAACTATAAACTCCATGAGGGCAAATTTTGTCAGTTTTAGTCACTACTATATCCTCACCACCTAAAACAGTGCTTGGCATGTTCTGGATACTTAACAAATATTTGTTAATTTAATGAACACATGGCAATAGAAATGTGTTGTTAAAAGGAATCCAGAGGAGGGAGCTGATAACTATGTTTCAGAAGCACAGGCACTGTGCTATCCCCCAGAATATGGAGTAAATCATAGTTCTGCCTTCAAGGGATTCTCTTTCTGGATGAGGCCATAAAACTCTTAACAAGACCTTGGTTTTCTCTTCCTCTGAACATGCAATGTAGGATATCTAGGTTTCTGATCAATGTTTTTCCTAAAGAAGAAGCTCTAATTGTTTTCAAAGTCCTTTGAAATAGAGATGATCTAGGTATTCTAGGTATTGAAATAAAGATGATCTGGTTATACTTATAACTAAGAAATGCACCCTGGTTATGAAAGGACCCAGGCATTGGAGGTAGTGATGGAGCTCATTGTGGAGTTCATTGCAGGAAGACAGAAAGTGGCACCACTCTGGCTTGATCCATGATTCAGGCATGTATGCTGTGAACACAGACATAATTAGGAAATTCTAGACTTAGGCCATCTTTTCTTTTACAATTTTCCAGCAGAGGGGTTGGAAGCTCAAGAACAGTGTGGAGATGAAACATAGCTTGGTAAAATCTTATGAAGACTTCACATAACCTCTAGAAAGAGCCACTCTATAATCAGAGGAAAACACCAGATTCATTCTCTGAACCTGGGATTGTGACTTATGAGTTGGAGATGATGAGGCTTCTGAGCACTAACACTCACACTCTTTTGGTTCTCTGCCCATGGGATCTTATATCCTTACACCACCTGAATTTAAAAGATAGGATATCAACTCACAGATCTACTTTAAAGGAGTCAAATGCTAAGTGTTCCCTGGTATTGACTGTACATATAAGGAAGACTAATAAATATTATTTACTGAGTCTGTCATTCTATTTTTGATGTCACAAAGTATGTGACAACAGTGAGTTAAATTTAGAAAGCCAATTGTCACTGGAGTAAAGCTACTAACAGCAAAGGTCAATTACTGGAACTTGATCACATCATCAGCTGAAATGCATGTCTCAAGCGACTTATAAGACCTGCTAAGCTTTCTAGCTGCACATCTCAGCCAATATGATTGATCATTTAATTTGCTTTAAATAATCCCATAAAATTATGTGAGTATTTTATAACTGCAAAGATTATAATGCAGAAGATAAACTGAAAATTGATATAAAGAAGGAGAAATAAGGGGCTCCTGGGTGGCTCAGTGGGTTAAGCCTCTGCCTTTCAGCTCAGGTCAGGATCTCAGGGTCCTGCGATGGAGCCTCGCATCAGGCTCTCTGCTCAGTGGTGAGCCTGCTTCCCCCCATCTCTCTCTGCCTACTTGTGATCTCTGTCAAATAAATAAATAAAATCTTTAAAAAAGGAGAAATAAGAACTAGTAAAGAATGGGCAAAATGTATGACGATTCATCTTGAATAGCAAATGACCTTTACATGTGCCTAAACCATCATTGTTAAGATCCAAATTCTGTGACTGGAAACACTGATTTTCAAACAAATTACCATTTTTTTAAAGATTTTATTTATTTATTTGACAGACAGGGGTCATAAGTAGGCAGAGAGGCAGGCAGAGAGAGGGCGGGGGAGAAGCAGGCTCCCCACCGAGCAGAGAGCCCGATGCGATGCAGGGCTTGATCCCAGGACCTTGAGATCATGACCTGAGCCGAAGGCAAAGGCTTTAACCCACTGAGCCACCTAGGTGCCCCTCAAATGGCCATTTTAGACTTACTTTCAAGTTAACCAGTCAAAGCAGGCATCCCAGAGTAAGAAACTGGAGAGACAAAAAAGGAGTAAATAAAGTGAAAGTGAAGAAAAATGGGGGATAAAAAGATACTACCTGTACAAAATTCTAGATGGATAGAAGTAAGCATGCTTATCTTTGGGGCAGAGTGATCAAGAACTCCCTCAGCAGCAATACCACAGTATCTGATATGCATTAGGCACACTATAATACTTGTGAATTATTTTATTTTGCTTGCATGTAACTTGCATCATGAATATGTAGTATTTAACTCACTGGGGGGGAAAAAAAAACCCATAAACAAAGAAAGGAAATAATGATAGTTTTTAAATAAGCCCTATGGGGCTCCAAATTATCAGTTTTGGCAAAAGAGGTGACTGGGGATGTTCATTTTAACCCAGAGAGTCAATTCAAGCACATTTGTCATAGACACCAATGTCCAATAATAACTCTACCCTGTTATTCTTTTTTTTTTATATGTATGTATTTATCTGACAGACAGAGATCACAAGTAGGCAGAGAGGCAGGCAGAGAGAGAGGAGGAAGCAGGCTCCCTGCTGAGCAGAGAGCCCGATGTGGGACTCCATCCCAGGACCCTGAGATCATGACCTGAGCCAAAGGCAGAGGCTTTAACCCACTGAGCCACCCAGGAACCCCTACCCTGTTTTTCTTACTGCCCAGCCAACTGTAAGCTCTCTGAAGAGAGGGGACTAGTTGGCCATTGTGTTAGCAGAACCTAGCTCAGTACCTACAGCTCACTACACACATTTGACAAGAAACTCTGGACTGAATGAGTAAATGCTCTAACACTTGTACACTTAGTTTAGAATTGTCTTGTTGATTTCCAAATCTATACATTCCAGACCTCCTGAACATTTTCACTTGGGTATCTCACAGACACCTCACCACAAAATTTCAAAACATGTCCTTTTTCCCATGCTTGATGAGCAAATGGTACTACCACAATTGAGATCATTAACGTTTGATTACCTTAGATTTCTTCCTTCTCAATGGCTGACTCCCTTCATTAATTACTAAGACCTATAGATTCTCCCTTTCTAAATCTCTTGAAATTATTTCACCTTTGCTATTTCTCTTGCCAGTCTCCAGGCTCTCATCCCTTATTAACTGGATTATAGTCATATCCTTCTAATTCCACTAACTTCCATCTCATTGTTACTACAGTGACATTTCTAGAATGTAAATTTGATTAGTTTTTACCCTTTTAAGAATCCTTTAATAGGAGGAGTCAAGATGGCGGAGAAGTAGCAGGCTGAGACTACTTCAGGTAGCGGAGATCAGCTAGATAGCTTATCTAAAGATTGCAAACACCTACAAATCCAATGGGAGATCGAAGAGAAGAAGAACAGCAACTCTAGAAACAGAAAATCACCACTTTCTGAAAGGTAGGACTGGCGGAGAAGTGAATCCAAAGCGACAGGAAGATAGA
>NW_019154105.1:19434099-19504378 GCF_002288905.1 Enhydra lutris kenyoni | reverse complement strand
TCACCAGTCAGAATGGCTAAAATTAACAAGTCAGGAAATGACAGATGCTGGCGAGGATGCGGAGAAAGGGGAACCCTCCTACACTGTTGGTGGGAATGCAAGCTGGTGCAACCACTCTGAAAAAAAAAACAGCATGGAGGTTCCTCAAAATGCTTAAAATAGAACTACCCTATGACCCAGCAATTGCACTGCTGGGTATTTACCCGAAAGATACAAACATAGTGATCCGAAGGGGCACATGCACCTGAATGTTTATAGCAGCAATGTCTACAATAGCCAAAGTATGGAAAGAACCTAGATGTCCATCAACAGACGAATGGATAAAGAAGATGTGGTATATATACACAATGGAATACTATGCAGCCATCAAAAGAAATGAAATCTTGCCATTTGCGATGACGTGGATGGAACTAGAGGGTATCATGCTTAGCGAAATAAGTCAATCGGAGAAAGACAACTATCATATGATCTCCCTGATATGAGGGAGAGGAGATGCAACATGGTGGGTTAAGGGGGTAGGAGAAGAGTAAATGAAACAAGATGGGATTGGGAGGGAGACAAACCATAAGTGACTCTTAATCTCACAAAACAAACTGAGGGTTAATGGGGTAATGGGGGTTGGGGGGTGGGATTATGGACATCGGGGAGGGTATGTGCTATGGTGAGTGCTGTGAAGTGTGTAAACCTGGCGATTCACAGACCTGTACCCCGGGGGATAAAAATATTATTATATGTTTATAAAAAATAAAATTAAAAAAAAAAATAAGAATCCTTTAATATCACTGGGATACCTTCTAGGATAAATTTTAGACTCTGAGGTAGTCCCTCTAACAATCTTTTACATTAAGAAAATTCAGTTTTAGATAGAATTTATAACCCCCAAAGGAATTTATAAATACTCCCAAAATTTTGCTATAAAGTATAATTTCTAATAGATATCATACATATAATATATATATGAGATTCATACATCTCTCATATATATAAGATATATATGACATCTATCATGACTTATCTACTAAAAATAAAAGGTAGAGTAGTTTTTGTCATGATTCTAATAATATCAGCAGATCCACTCCCTCCTATAAGTATTCCTAAGACCATACATTTTTATATGGTTTTTTCTCATGCTTCTTTCCTTCTTGTGCTTATTTTGACATTCCTAGATAGGTAAACAGCCCTTTGGGCCTAGGTAACATGACACCTCAGCATTCTATGTAACTCTAAAAGTCATAGATATTGAGGAAGGGTTAATAATAACACTTGGAATATTTTTTCTCCAAGAGTCCTGTCTCTTCGTTCACTAATTTCCAAAAAAGTTTTCCTGCATTGTTAAGTGTTTTAGCTGCAGAAGACAGTCAGTACTTTTGCCTTGTTTGTTCTATATTATACTTGCTCATGTCTCTTAACTGTCAGCTCTCTGGGGCAGCAAATGGTTATTTGTCTAGGACTGGTCCATCATGTACATTTCCTGTCTTAAAAAGTGAATAATAACCACCTGGTAGCTATAATGTGAAAGAGCAGCTTGAACAGAACTGCAAAGCAAAATCATGACTCAGAATGCCACAATCATCTTGTGCACTCACATTTGCATCAAAATGGTAGAAAGGGGATGCCTGGGTGGCTCAGTGGGTTAAGCCTCTGCCTTCGTCTCGGGTCATGATCTCAGGGTTCTGGGACCGAGTCCCACATCGGGCTCTCTGCTCAGCCGGGAGCCTGCTTCCCCTCTCTCTCTCTGCCTGTCTGTCTACTTGTGATCTCTCTGTCTGTCAAATAAATAAATAAAATCTTTAAAGAAAAAAAAATGGTAGAAAGTCCAATTGCTCTTTCCTCCTCATTTAAAATAGTCAACACATCTATTTATTTCTTCATGTAACGCTATGCAGTTTTTTTTTTTCCTATTCATACTGTAGGTGATGAAAACTTAATTTTGACAGAAAAGCAGTTAACTTTATTCAACTTCTGTCCTCCCCACCACCCCCCCACCCCACGGACACTATACTAGAGATGTTTCTTTTTTAATGCAGTCAAAATTTACTACTGAACATCTCATTTTCAACTAACCAAAAGGCTAAATATTTACCTAATTTTTATCTGACTTCTTTTTCTTAAGTTTTTTCTTGCACAAATAAATTAAAACAGGAGAGTTCTATTAGAATGCCTATACCTACAAACAAATGTCATTTATAATAAAGTTATAGTCAAATCCCAAATGCTTACCCATAGAAACAAAATATTGAGTTTTACAAGGAATTGTCTGTCTATAGAAGGAGAGCATTCTATTGTGTCTAACCAAATATTGGTAGATTGCAAAAAAATGGCCACAAATTCCTCTATCCCTCCAGCATGAATCTTTGCAATGTTACTTTGCTGTATCAAGTGATGAGCTCTATCTCTCCACCTGTGGCATCTGCATTTGGCCATGTGACTCACTTTAACTGATTAGACATTGGCAAGCAGATGTAAGAAGATGCTTAAAAATCACTTTTGCATTATGGCTTGTTCCGTCTTACTGTTGGGAACATTTTCATCACCATGTGAAAAAGCCTCAGGCCAGCACAAGGGAGCACAAGGAACCACATGAAACAGAAGCAAGTTGAGGGTCTCTGCACTTGCCAACCACCAACAAAAAATCAATCATCCTCGACTTTTCAGCACCAGTCAAGTTACCAGTGGAGCATAGATATCAACTATGCTAATCCAAACCAGAATCATCACCTAGAAGAGGACGTAGAGAAATGTGAGTAAATGAAATTGTGACTATTTTAAGCATTGGGCTCGTTTGTGATATAATAATAGATAACTGGGGTGCCTGGGTAGCTCCCTTGTTAAGCGTCTGCCTTCAGCTCAGGTCATGATCTCAGAGTCCTGGGTTTGAGTCCCACCTCGGGCTCCCTGCTTAGTGGAGAGTCTGATTCTCCCTCTCCCACTCCCCCTGCTTGTTTTCCCTCTCTCACTGTCTCTCCCTCTGTCAAATAAATAATTTTTAAAAAATAGATAACTAATAGAGTAGCCATTTGCTCTTTGTATTAGAGACAGGTAGCGAAGAAAATGGTGCAATTTACAGCTACAAATTAACAGCCTATATCTTTTTTCTTCCCACCAGGAAGTTATTATCCTTTAACTTCTTTTACTCTTCCCTATATTTGTTTGTTTGGTTTCTTTTCTTTTTTCTCTCAGCCTGCAAAAATTCTAACCCAAAATCCCAAACCACTCAAGAAAGCCCAATGACAGTAAGAGAATTCAGAAACTAGAAAAGAGAGCTATCATGTGTATATTTTAATTGCTACCATTTTCATTGATCCACTACTAAACCTGATCATAATGCCTGTATATATTTCTAGGACTTCTAAAAGTAAGTGTGGTTTATAGAACCATATTAATTTTAAACATTATCAATATAAAAAAGTAAATGGCAGGGCACCTGGGTGACTCAGTTGGTTAAGTGACTGCCTTAGGCTCAGGTCATGATCCTGGAGTTCCAGCATTGAGTTCCACTTCAGAGTTCCTGCTCAGCAGGGAATCTGCTTCTCCCTCTGACCCTCCCCACCTCATGCTCTCTCTCATTCTCTCTCTCTCTCAAATAAATTAATAAAATCTTTTTAAAAAATAAAATAAAAAAGTAACTGGTTATCTCAGAAAGTTTGTTATAATAGAATTTAACAATATAAAAAGATACATTTTTATGAATCTTATAATTTAAAACCATTCTAGCTTGATAAATATTGGAAAGCCAGATAAAGATTGGAAATTGATGAGTCCAGAATTGAGAGAAAAATAGACAAGTCATTGTTCATTTGATTATATTTTCTTATGCCGGGTAATGTTTCATAGACCTCTAAGTCTTATATCTAGTGAATACATAATATGAATTACTATAACCCATGCTGATAATCATATACATAATGTATACTAGTATTTTATATTATTATAATATCTTACAGTCATAAGCTCCAAGAAGGGGAGGGGGTCTTATAATGGAGAATTGTCCAAATCCTAAAGTGAATCTCAAATAAAATTATCAAAATCATTCTTATACAGTTCAATTTTTGCTCAAAGTACTCAATTCTAAATATTTTCTATGTAAAATGAACTATAATCATCTTTAGTTGTATATACATATATATATATATATATATATATATATATATATATATATATATATATAGTGTCTTTTCTTTCCCACATAGAGAAAATTATTCATCTGTAACAATGAACTGCATTGCTTAAATAAGCTTTCAGTTCTGGGTGGAGAAACCCCAGAAAATAAATATCCAGATATAATAGTATATTTACAATTCTATCCAAAAGCATTTGCTCTGATTTCTGTTTGTTTTTTCATTCTTGTGTTTGTGGTAGGCTATGAACCAGCCTGCCTTAGGCCAGATGATGGCATTTAGAAAGAGAATATAAGAACTAGAGAACACTGGCCAAGCAAAAATGGCAGCATGACCTTACTGGTAATAGGGGAGACCTTTGATTATAATTTGGATTTTTCCTCAGGCTAATGTTTAAAAAAATAAAGTTTAAAAAAGAAGCAGCAGCAGCAGCAGCCGGATAGGCCTGCTCTCAAGGTCTTCTCTTACAGGATAGACTCCGTACTTTGTAGGAAGTGCATTCGTGACTGAACTTGGAGTTTGCCCTCAGGAGGAATAAGGCCGGCTGCGCAGCAGATCCCACACTTAAATGTGGATATTTCTTTCTCTTTGTTTGTTTAGTGGTTAAACAAATTGAAAGAGAACTTCGACCAAATATAAATTGTCATTCTAGAGACATTCTAAAGATTAACCTGGATTCACCATCCTCACCTACCAAAATATATCTCCATATGCTACTTTACAGCGGCTTTGCAACTTCTTCAATCAGTTGGGCTTTGTGCTTCCTAGCATCTGCTTCCATGACATGACTATAACCAAGGCAAGCAAAGTAATAGCACCATCTGCTCCTGAAATATACTCAAAAGCAGCATTATACTTTTAAAATTCTCTCCTCTCAAAATAATAATTTACAACCCTTACATATACTTACTCTTTTCTGTGTCCATCAAAATTAACTGGCACTGTAATATAATGTATTATTTATATCGCTCCCAGAATTTGAGCTCTCCAGTGCTTTAGGGAGTTGTAATTTATAAAATTATCTTCTCTCATATCACATGACAGGTAAGTCATCACAATCCTTCTCTTAAACTTACTAATGTAAGAAATGAAACAGGATAGAAAGAAGACCAGAAACCTGTGAAAAGGAGACTGAGAGAGAAATGCATATCATCTACTTTAAAATTTGCTATCTGCCAAGCCTTGATTGTTTTGTATGAACAACTTAAAGATTATGAAAGTTACATGTAAAATAAGCATATGTATGGACCAATTAACAGCAGTGATTTTTGTTTGTTTAATGGCAAGTGCCTAAGATACTAGAAAATTTGTCCATGATGAAGACAATACAGGACTAAATCAGGAACATGGGATAATCTACTTATTTCCAGTAGGCTCTAGAATTAGCCCCTGTTTTTTTCTGGCAGCCAAGGCAATAAGAAAAATACTGTAAATATAGATTTCACTGTTGGACAAATGAGAACATTCAAGTGCATTTTGAAAGCAAGTACATTCTTTGCACTCAAGTCTGCACTGCACCCACACTGTGGTTCCTAACATCATAATGAGGAGGGTTTTCAGATATGATTTTGTACCAGATACAGAATCACTCCTCAAAAGACCATGTTTTCTCATAAGCACTGGTAGATAAAGCTCAGGACATGAAACTAAGTGATAATGTAAGGTCTTTGTATGAGCATCTAAAATGATATCCAGGTATTTTAATTCATTGTGCTCTATGTTAATACAAGGGGTGTATTTAGAAAAAACTACTTTCTAACGAGGATGACATGACTGACCTATTGTTTACACTCTCTTTCAGATATCTCATGTTTACACAGAAGTTTTGGCAAGCACTGGATTACATATGATTGCAAGTTCAAATTTCTAATTCTATAGAATTCTGTCATGAGAAATGGTTACAAGAACCTTTCTTAGATTTTCATAGTTCTTAAAATTTTACAAAACACTTTTTTTTTTAAAGATTTTATTTATTTATTTGAGAGAGCATGAGAGAGGAGAAGGTTAGAGGGAGAAGCAGACTCCTCAAGTAGCTGGGAGCCCGATGCGGGACTCGATCCTGGAAGTCTGGGATCATGACCTGAGCCCAAGGCAGTTGCTCAACCAACTGAGCCACCCAGGCGCCCTATAAAACACTTTCCTTTCTACCATTTCAACCAAAACAAAAACAAACAAACAAACAAACAAAAATTGGATTACAGACATTTTTCATTTTACAGATAGGGTAACTAAGACCTTTAATAAAAGATGGATTGCCCAAGATCAGTTTATTAATTCAATTGATGTTAAGACTCTACCCACTGCCTTTTTTTTTTTTTCCTCTCATTCTAGGTACAGAGCTTACAGTGGGAATACATTAATAAATGATTACAAGACAGACATGGTCTCTATGGTGGGGTCTCCACACAGATCTCTCCTTCATCAACCACATTATCTGAATTTCCTCTGCAAGGCCCAACACAACCATTATCTCTAGACCATGCTCAAACTTCTACAGAGAGATCTGAGATACAACACCAGAGGACATTTACTGAAAGTTTGTCTCTGTTTTTTTACCCAGGATCGAGTAATTATTTTTTATTGATAATGACCAATAAAAGTCCTGTTTTTCACCTAATTTTTTCAGAGCATTGTGAATGTGAACAGTACAATCTTTACAAGATTCTTCCGTTCAAGTCTGAGGTGAGCTGCTCTTACCAACTTTCCGAAGTATGAGAATATTACTTTATATACTCAAAATTCAATGACCTCAAATATAAAAGCAGATATTAATATTCTATCTTGAAGGATTTTCATGATCAGATCTAATATATTTAAAACATCAGGCACACAATAAATGCTTATTAAAACTAAATGCTCATTATTACACAAGACCTTGCCTGCATCATAGCAGCACATGTGAATCTTAGCTCACATTAGAATTTAATTTTTTCCAACTCAGCTTAATTGCTCACTCCAAATCTATTCTGCTCAGATGGCTAAACACGTTCTCCTTCTCACCCCTACACCAGCAATGTGGCCTAGAGCCATCTGTGGTGGCAGACTCTTGGTTAAGAGAGGAGGCTGGGGATATACGGTTCTCTGTCATCAGTTGGCTATATTAACTCTTCTGCATTATGATTGTGGCAGGGAAATCATGACCATGGCCGCCTCGGATTCTGAGATGACCCCTTCCACTATCCCTCTCCTGGGCTTTGCTACCTCTCTATTCTAGGGCCTCATATCTCCACGTACTCTCCCTTCCATCCTTCCACTACCCAGAGTGACTTTTTTCTAGGCAAGAAAAAATATCCTTTCCATTTCACACACTAGTTGTAAATCCTCTTCTCACTATACGGTTTAATTATTTGGAGAAAAACTATCATGAGACCACTATATCCCCCTTTCTTCTAAATAAAGGAAAGAGGGAAAACATATCCTATAATGCCTCAAAATATTATTTGGTCTTATAATTTTGGTCCTTCAAAGTTTGAGACCCAGGGGCTAAGTGTATCACCCTCTGTGGCTAGCTTTCCCTGATGCCGCCTGATGCTCCACCTCTATTAAAACCAGTGTGGAGGGGGCACCTGGGTGGCTCAGTGGGTTAAAGCCTCTGCCTTCTGCTCAGGTCATGATCTCAGGGTCCTGGGATCGAGTCCCGCATCGGGCTCTCTGCTCAGCAGGGAGCCTGCTTCCTTCTCTCTCTCTCTCTCTCTCTCTCTCTCTGCCTGCCTCTCTGCCTACTTGTAAAATAAAACACAAACAAAAACAGTTTGGGGGGGGTGTCTGGGTGGCTCAGTGGGTTTAATGTCTGCTTCAGCTCGGATCACGATCTTGGGGTCCTGGGATCCAGCCCACATCGTTCTCTCTGCTCAGCAGAGAGTCTGCTTCTCCCTCTCCCTCTGTGATCTCTCTCACTCTTGATCTCTTTCAAATAAATAAAAACAATGTCGATTCCCAATTGTCTGCCATATCATCTGCCTGAGACAAGAACACTGTGCCACACTTACCTCTGAGAAGTCTGGCTCTAAGCTGAGATAGTGTGTAGGATTACTCAGGCCTGAGAGTAGGCAATCAGGAGGGCATTAGATGGCAGTTCTCCTGGGGAAGCTGCCCGCCCAAGCCATGTGCACAGCCCGGGTGTCACCGTCTCTGGTGCCGCATTGAATTCTCAGCTCCCCCACTCCCCCTCCCTCCCTGGCCAGCCACGCCCTCCCGCAATGCTACATTCTTGACCCAGACACCCTCATTCTCAGGCCTCTTTATAGGGACATTCAGCTGAAGCCTCCCCCCAGGTGCATCCACTGAGACCTCCTCATGGGGCATCCAGTATCTTGAAGCACTTTTCTCCACTCTCAGTGCTCAGTTAGCCCTCCTCTTTCCCTCTGCTCAGCCCACAGGTCCATTAAAGGCCTTCTGGGCAGGGCTCCCTTGGGTGTGAGAGGATACCCCCACCCCACATGGGTGCTGATCCCCCTGCTTCCCATCTGGAGATATACCATGAGGAAAAAACTAAAAACTTGTGGGAGCCAGCACTCTATCCTGGTCAACCTCTTTCTTATACTGTCCTCAGTAAGTGATTGAAGGTGTGATTGTGACTTTCATTTTGGCTGATTGCCTTAATCAACTAATCTGACACCTGGCAGCTCAACTGTCTCCAGTTCAGCCAAGCTTTTGACAACCCTCCATCCTTAGAGCAGGTCTGGGCTTCTGTCTATCGCTGTATTCCCTAGAATTACATCTTTTCCACATTTAAATAACTTAATAATCTAAATAATTCTTTATGTCTGCCACTGTGCCTGTGTCATCTCCTCTCCAAAACCTGAATTTTGGTCCCAGGATGGTTTGCCCTGCTCCTCTGCAGAAACCAGGGACCTTGGGGCGCCTGGGTGGCTCAGTGGGTCAAAGCCTTCGGCTCAGGTCATGATCTCGGGGTCCTGGGATCGAGCCGCGCATCAGGCTCTCTGCTCAGTGGAGAACCTGCTTCCCTCTCCCTCTCTGCCTGCCTCTCTGACTACTTGTGACCTCTGTCTGTCAAATAAATGAAATCTTAAAAAAAAAAAAAAAAAGAAACCAGGGACCTCACCAATGCTGCCATGAGATTACAAGATGTGGGAGAATAAGAAGAGTTCCTCTTCCAACCCCACCATTTTTCATCTATAAAAAAATACATATGCTTTAGAGATCATAAAGTTCCTTTATGTCTTGAATGTATAAGAAAAAGTTATATGGGCCTATTATCTGTAGGAAATACCACTTTTATTTCTTTTTTCCCTCCAAGGAATATCTCATGTAGTTTGCTGTGCTGAAGTTCGTATTTGCTTTGGAATCAGAGCAATGTGGATTCTGATCTCAGCTTCCCCACCTCCTAGAGTAACTTTGAGTCTCAATTTTCTTAAATGTAAAAAGGATTAATACCCCTTCCATAGGATTACTAAGTAAATAAAACAAAATAAAAATAAATAAAATCAGTAGCATATATAATGTACTTAGGAATGCGCTTCACCTAGAGTATACACTCAACAAATGTTACTAACGTTTTGTTCCCTTAAACTGCAAGTAAACAAATATGTATAATAGAAATGATTAGAATTTTTACATGAAGAGAGGAAGTTTTTTTTAATTTATTATCTTATCAAGAAATAATGTGTTGACCTGTTGATTTTTGATGGTGCTCTGCCCTAAAGTATCCATAAGAATGAGTTAACTATAAATACACTCTCAAATGCACTTTCAAATTATCATTTTAGATTGATTATTTTTCACAGATGCTCACTTAGGTGTTGAAGAATAATTGCCCCAGAACTTTTTTAGTAGAGTTGAATTGAATTTTCTCTCTGATTCTAATATGGTCACTTCTATAATTACATTTTAAGTACACATTTAGTTCTTCATGATGAAGTATGTCTTTAGTATGCAGGGGAACATGTGTAATATCTACATACATCCAATTTCTATATTTAATCATATGGAGAAATCGTGTTGGTTCTTTTAGTAGTTATGTCAGAACCTGCAGATACAAGTTAAAAGAAATACAGAGTGAGGAATCACTCAGTTCCACACCATGCTAAATTAAAGCATTAAGTCTCAAAGACTTCTTTCCCACTCTGCATCTTGACAGTATTATAGTACTTGGTTTAAAGAATAATTGAACCCTTAGCCAGAACTATAAAGCTTGACCAAAAGACAGGCCCGATATATGGAATTGATGAAATGTCAAGAAATGTTTTAAATATTCTTATCTCAGACACCTGTGTGGCTCTGTCTTTAAGCATCTGCCTTCAGCTCAGGTCATGATCCCAGGGTCCTGGGAGAGAGTCCCACATCGGGTTCCTTGCTCAGCGGGGAGTTTACTTCTCCCTCTGCTTGTGCTCTCTCTCTCTCTCTCTCTCTCTGACAAATAAGTAAATAAAATCACTTTTTTTTTTAAATATTCTTATCCGCTTTGTGGTTGAGATGAGACAGAGTATGATAGTCACCCTTAAATAGAATTCCACCTAAAAATATATTTGCAGTCAACAACAATTTAATAAACTTCTTAATAAAAACAACTTACTAAGCAAAATGATATTTTAATGGATATACATATTAAAGTGGTTCTAGAAGTCAAAGCAATGTCATATATCTTTTGGAAGTTAACCCCATACCAGACCTTCAGATCCAGGGACAGATTGGGCTTTCTACAATTGCTGAACTCTGGATCACACTTCCCTCTTTTTTTCAGCAATAGGCACAGTAAGGGCTTCCTGTAATTATTAGAGTCTAAAGTCTCATCCCCCCCTTTTGCTTCTCAAACCCTTCCAATATTTTTATAACCAATTCCCTGTGATAAATTCTTCTGGTTTGAATTTGTGCAGTTGTTTCTGTTTCTCTATCTGGACAAAGACAAATGTAATGTGGTAGTTGGTGGGCAATATATACTATCACACCATCTATGTCTACCATAAGGGGATTATACCCAAGAGGTTAGGAATAATGTTTGTCAATGTAAAATCAATTGAACTTAGTCTTCTTGGTTTACAAAGTAATTCTCTAAATATTATTTTATTTTTTAAATACTATTTGGGAGATATGATAATAAATAATATTTATAAATAGGTAAATTAATATGTATGACCCTCAAGAGATTAATTGATCTGCTTATTATCATACAGCTAATTCATTTATGGAATAAATATGGCATCAAGCATTTTCCACCACCAGACATTGGATGCTGTCTCTGGTATCAGAGCACATCTGTAACTGGGAACAGGTGGCTGCCCCTCCATGACCAGGCTGAATGCTCCACTTTCTCTGTCCCATTATAGCCCTGAGAGCTAGTAACAGGTCTTATAGTCGTGCTTCAGCTGCCATAAAGTTTGAAGGGTCTTGCTTAGATTGTAGGTAGGCTCTACCCAACTAAGGCAAATAGAGTAGAAAATTCTTCAAACATAAGAAGAGGATTCATATGATGAACTGAAGAAAAAAAAAAAGGAAAGAACTGAGAGAGGAGGTAGAGAGAAAGGCAAGGCAAGGCAAAGCGAGGTGAGAGGAGAGGAGAGGAGAGGAGAGGAGAGGAGAGGAGAGGAGAGGCGAGGCGAGGAGAGGGGAAGAGAAGAGAAGAGAAGAGAAGAGAAGAGAAGAACAATTGTCCTCTGTAGCTACTTTACACCAAAGCCTGGGATTTTCATCTGAAGTTGAAAAGATGAGAAAGGCATCATTGCTACAGTAACAACCAGTGTTTGCGGGTGGGAATGTTAATTTACTCACCTTTTATATTACCAAACAGTATAATCCTAGGACCAAGCCATACTTAGGGATTTCCTATAGAATTTATATCCAAGTTCTGTTATTCTGTATGTGGATAAACTTTGAACAGATTAAACTGTATTTATCTTCTTCCTTTTCTCTTGGCATCTAACTCAATCAGTTTTTTCCGGGACTCCAATAAAAAAGACCTGATAGACATAATGAGCCAAAATAGAAAACTTTAATAAAAGTTTTCTTTTATAAATAAAAAAGAGTTGGGACTCTTTTTTTAAAAAGAGCTGATAGACATAATGAGTCAAAATAGAAAACTTTTTTTTTTTTCCTGTCATGTACCAATGAGCAAACTAAGAGTCACAGGTGTAATCGTTGGGTAATATATTATTCTTGTCTGGAAGATTGTTCCTCCATGTCACTGTTTTCAGTCTAGCTGAGTTTTATAGCACATAAATAGGACTTAACACCTCTCCCTTCTTTCATCTTTTTTTCATCTTTTCTCCCAAAATATGAAATGAATAGGGAGTATTTTGCACAAAACGTTATTCTAAAAGGATGTCTGATTTAGTTACGAACATAGTGGGGATTTAAATACAAACAAGTGCTCTCCAACAGTCGTTGAAGTCTATCCATTATTTTAATGATGATATTTATATTCGATCACACCTCGGATTCCTCATTCAGAAACTGTCATCTCAATATATTTAGCATCTTCAAAAGTTATTTTTGTTTCTCTAAATACATTTTATTTTTGTAGTAGCCACATAAACATATTACTGATGATAATATAAAAATTAGACTTGGCTGTGGATAACTTTTGCAATAAAAATTCCAATTCATATTATAAAAATAATTTTTCAACTGAAAAGGATTTTCTTTAAATAGTATTAGCTTTAAAAATAATTCCCAAGTACATATTTTGTTGTGTGGATTTTTAAAACCAGTCTTATTTGGTAACACCATATATCATGATTATAGTATTCATGATATATAAAATGAATCTCTTAGCTTTAATATACATCTAATCTGAAACTGACTTTTTTCAGGTTATATTCCAATCCTGTCTAATCAATTCTGGTCCTGTTTCTTGTTATCTCACAATACATATCTGGTCCTGTTCCTAGTTATCTCACAACACGTATCTGCCAACAAGAGACACATATAAATACAGCAAGAGAGAAAAGAAAATAAAATGGAGTAGAGAAAATAAATGATCTAGTCCTGCCATTACATAGATAGCTATTTAACCTCAGAACCTTCACGCCTCCCGGCTAGATTTCTCCAAGAGACAACATCTTGAAAACTAATTCCATTTCCTTAGAACTCTCTAAAAGCTTCAATTAAATTGTGTACATACGCAGAAGCTGAACCAAAGGTCACCTACCCAAGCAAACAGGGAAAACACATAATTGTGAAACATTTAATAAATGTGTTTTAAACAACTGTGGAATGTGTCAGGTTAATTTCCAAATTATATAGTAGAGTGAGGGGCTAGCCTAGAAAGCCAGCACATAGCTGGTTTCCCTCCTTCAGCCTCCCCCTTTCTAATCGAGCCTAGGATGTTTCTAAATCATTAAGAAATTCCCATCACTAATGTGCTTCTTTAAAGTCCAATGAATCATGTCCATTAGCTTCATCTAGATAAGCTCATTAATGAATATATTATCATTATAATTGGCTTTGGACTCCTGAAACAGATAAGAAGAGTAAAACATTGAATCTTTAAGTACCTAGTTTCTATATTGTGCTTGGATTGCTGAAATATGTACCGTTTCATAATCAAACAAAAACTCACTTCAACAAACTCAAGAAGGAGGAAAAATAAATAGATGGGTAGAAAAAAATAACAATCTCTTTTCACAGCAATTGTTTTTACAGTATTTGGGATTTGGGAGATCAGAGAGCTGTCACTTTCTCTAACTTTATTTGCAATTTTCTGTAGCCAAGCCTGTTTTATCTACTTTGTTAGTGAAGTATTTGTTTTTGCAAAGCCATGGCAATAAAGACAAAATATAACTATAATACATCACATTGCAGGCCTACTGTTTTATCATCTCACACATGTGAAAACAGAAATAGAGTTTATATTTTAGAAAGTTAACTTTTCAAGTTGCCTAAGTATGGACAGTTTTACAAGCCAATTTTACACAACTCTCATTGTCCATTAATTAGGGGCAAAAAATTTGAGAAACCGTTGTTTTGGGAGGGGGAGTTTGAGCAAAACTTTAAAAATAGGGGGTACACGTGTTGCTCAGTCAGTTAAGCGTCAGCCTCTTGATTTCAGCTTCGGCCATGAGCTCAGGGTCGTGAGATCCAGCCTGGTGTTAGGCTCCACACTCAACATGAAGTCTGTTTCTCTCCCTCTGTCTCTCTCCCTCTCCTTCTGCCCAACCCCACTCATGCTCTTTCTCTCTCTCTCTCTCAAATAAATAAATCTTTTAAAAATAAAAACAAAATTGAAGACTGAATGTGAAAATGAGAGATCACATTGTCATGAATAGATATAATGTTTAGAATTCATTCCCTGAAGATTTCTCAAGGACTGTGGACTTTGATATGTTAAAGAGTAATGGAACTGGCATGAACTCCTTATTTGTTTTGAAATCAATCTAGAGAAGCTACAGAAGCCAGAGAAGAACTTGGACATTAACTAGGAATTAAAGTTAATGACAACAACAATAACCCAGCAACAATAGAAATGGCAAGTCCCTGGGGAGACAGACCATTTTTATCAACTGGTATATGCTAGATGCAAGAAGAATGAGGGCCAGTGGGCCAGCCCAGAGGGCAGGACAATCATAGATAGCAGGAAGAGGTTGGAAACAGTTTTACACTCTGTTTTTCCCTCTCCCCAGCACAGACTTTAGAAATTCATACCAGGCCTTTTCCATCAGAGCAATCAACAGCAGCAGTCCACACAGAAGCACAGAAGTCCATGGGAGAATCATGAGGTGAGCACAAGTCCTGTTCCCTACTGAGATGAGAAGTTGAAGGAAATATAAGAGGACTGACCAGAAAACCATGAAAATTTATTCCTCCACCACTTCCCTTTGAAATATCTGGTATCTGGTATGACTGATTACAGCCTAGAGCTAATACTCCTGCAAAGCTGTTTCTCTAAGGATTTAGAATGATGACCTCACTCAAGACAATTTGGGTAACACTTTGGCTTTGGAGTCAGCCACCCTGGCACTCAGTGTTCACTTCTCCCTAAATTCCATGTGACCAAAACAGATAATTCCTGGTTTTGGTCATTTCTAACAAGCAATGCAGACAGTACAGCTGATATTTCTCCCTAGAAGGGCATGAAGCCATCAGTCAAAGTAACTGAACCCTTGAGGTGTATGACTACCTTAAATATAAAATAACTACTGGAAAACATATTATTAAAAATAGTTACTGAAAGAGATGCAAAAACGCTTAAAATAATAAATTTGTACTCAAGAAAAGATCAGCAAAAGTAATTCAGAAATTATTGTTAACTATCAAAAAGAAGAAAAATGGGGTAAATCAAATGAAACAATCTATTGCATGAGTAGCAAAATGGAATCTGCTGAAGATTAAGTTAGTGAGTTAGAAAATCAGATGCTTGAACTTTCCTAAAGGTAGCAGGAAGGGCTAAAGAGACATAGAGGATATACAGAGAGAGAGAGAGAGATGCCAATTATCAGATAACAGGAGTCCCAGAAAATTAAAAGAATAAAAACAGAAAAATTAAAGATGAAACATCCAAATTTAAGTGGTATATACAATGACAAAGAGGATAGATAATGTGAAATGTGAAAACAGTAAAGACAAGCCCACAGAAAGGGATCACCTATAAAAGTGAAAGGGTCAAAGAATGTCAAATGTCAGTGGGTACAGGAAGACAGTATAATATATCTAAAATAGTAAAGGAAAATAGCCTTGAGGCAATAATTTGATATCTATCTTAAAAATAATTTAAATGGGTGGCATAACAGCAGCAACAGCAGCAACAAAAATCCCTGACATACAAGGCCTTAGAAAATATGCCATACAGAGACTCGAACTAGAAATACTTTGGAAGTAAACATTCAAATAATAAGAAAACTTAGAAGACTTAAATATTTGTGCTGGTATTTGAACCTCAGTCAGCCTTCTTATCAAGTACTATTCTTTTCACTCTACCATACTGACTCTATATTAATAGTAATATTATCTATTTTGAATGTCTTTGTATTTAAAGCATAAAGATACAAAGACTCTTAACAGTGGTTTTAAATTCTTAGTAGAATTTACATAATTATGTAAAATTCAATTCACTTAAATGACATGGACATGACTTCTTTACATATTAATAAGAACACCTTTCACAATATTGATGAGGTTATAACATGATGATCATGCTGGCTTATACAGCCAATATGTGTCTGAGAATGAATGTGAGATCCTCAAAATCATTAAGGGGAGCAGCAGACTTTCCAACTGAATTGACTATACCGTGTGTGTAGCCTTGATCATATGCAAGATACTGTGGTGGTATATAATGTGACTAAGGGGACATGATGGTTATGATGGCGTAGTGATAAAAAAAGATAGTCATTTTAACTCTTATCTGCCAGCCCACATAAGTAAATCCTATTTGTTCACCATCAAAATATATCCCAAATACAATCACTTCTTACAACTCTACTGGCACCATCCTGTTTATCGCTCCTTCTGTGGTAGTAATCTTCTAACTCTTCTCCCTAAATCTACACATCTCTTCCTTCTGTATAGTTTTCCAGCATCAGCTTGAGTGATCATTTTAGCATTTTGATCAGATAACAGCATTCTCCTACTCAGTCTTCTCCAGTGCCTTTACATACATTAAAATAAGTACTTTCTTCATACATAGCACTGTTCTCCGAGCCAACATGCACCAACTCATTTGCTCCTGAAACATACCTAGGATCCTGATGAGTAAATTAGGGCATAGAAAAATTAAGCATCTTACGCAAAGTCATCTAACCAGTAGGGAGCAGTCAACTTTGGAATCCATGGTCTTCCCTTCCACTTCATTCAGCTCCATCCAGACTGCCTGACTGGTGAATGTATTCTCCTCCACTATCCCATTACTGTTACTGCTGCTGTCTTGATATTAGACTCCGACTCTGCCAGACACATGTATGCTTCAGATAAAGACCACACTGTCTAGACTTTCATGGGGCTAGTTGTGACTATGTGCCTAAATTATGGCTAAAAAGATATAAAAATAAATGTCCTGAGGAAACTAAATGAGAAACTTCCTCACCAGATGTCAAGAGTGTCCCTTTAACTCTTCTTTTTCATCTCCTTATCCTTTCTGATCTTTTGGGTGCCGACATGATGGCAGGTGCTTGAGAAGTCATCTTGGAGTTTGTAGAAGAGACTTAGCCTTTAAGGATTAAGGAAAACGTCAGAAAGGGCCTGGGTCCTGGATCATAATCAGCCCTGGATATCCTACCTCCAGGCTACTCTTACTTGAGACAAAAATAAACTCTATATTGCTTATGCACTGTTATTTGTGTGTGTGTGTGTGGTTTTTGTTATTGTTTTTTGTTTGTTTGTTTGTTTTTGGTCACATGTGGCCAAATCAACCCTAACTAAAAAGCATTCAAAGAGAAATGTTGAATGTTTAAGTTAGATATAAGAGGAATTGAGGCCATTTACATTAGATATGAGTTAGCTATGTAATACTGAGATATAAATAGCACATAGATACTATCCAAAGTCATGAAATGGATGAATATTTAGAATCCATGCAGACATCATTATGGCATTTCCTAAACTAATGAAATAAATACATGGATGAGGTTATTATGTTGAAGATATGGTAAATCAGGCTGTTCATACTATGTTTTTCATTTCTGAGACTGGTATCAAACTTAGTAATAATAAAATATATATTAAGGACTTACTTGTGCTGGGTACTTCTATACTTACCTAAGGGATTAAATTTTTTATACTCACAACAAAACAATGAGGAAGGTATGACTTTTATCTCCACTTGAAATGGGAAGCTGAAGCTCAGAGAGGAGAATAACTAAAAATTAAAATGTTTATAAACATTGGAAGTTGTGGTTGAGCCCCAGCCATCCCACAGTGTTTACGTACATGTCTGATGCCTCTGTCCAAGAATGCATCATTCTGGTTTGCCATAATTACTTGTTCAGTTTCTCCTTAGTCTGTCCTGTTCTCCAGGCTAAGAAGCCCTATGCAGCAGTAAATTCAGAGCCAGTAAAGTACCTGGTTCGCAGGAGTCACTGAATAAACGGTCTTGCACGAACAATGGAGTTGAGGCAAGTATCCCAATTCTCCCTACATTAAATACAACCAAAAGAATAGATTCTAAAGCCCTTTCTATTTCCAACATTAGGCAGCTAGATTTCCAACATTTACATGCTTTTAAAGACTGCAGTGAGTCTTACCATTAGCGAAGTGAACTAACAAGTAACTCACGTAATACCCTGCTTGACACAATCAAAAAATTATCCTGAAGTTTTCATTTAAGAATGTAAATCTGTGTACACTAAGCATTAAAATCTACTTTCAATTAAACTATGCAACTTGATTACAAGATAGTGTAAGGAAAAGTTTGCTCTAGATAAAAACCCTATCAGCAACACTTCTATGGTGCTTATTGCTTTTAAGATGTTAGAGCAGCATGACAGATGATCATACATTCAGTTCTGGTTTTGTGGATTTGTATGGTATTGGCTTTCTTCCTCTTCTGAATCCATTTCTTTTTTTTTTTTTGGTCCTGCTTCATAGGCTATTAATCCAGCGAAGATCTGAAAGATGCTGAGATTTTTGTTCTTTTTTGCCCATTTGCTCAGTTTTATACCAACTTCCATGCATATATCCACAGAGTCACACAGCTAGATTTTTGGAGATGCCAGTAAATTGCACAGTCCCTTCGTAGTAAATAAGAGGCCACATACCACTCGTTACTTCCCTCTCTGCCTTTGTTCACAGACTTGCATAAGTGGAAGCAAAAACAGCCAGTCTATGTTGTCAAAAGTCAAATGCTTTCAAGCAGTTGCCCTGGCTCAAGTCCTACGTCCCAGCAGATGTAAGAATATTTTCCCAGCCTTCCATTACAAGTCAGAAACTACATACTGCCTAACAGAGCCAACAAATTCCAGACCCAAATTCCAGAAACTGAAGAATGATTCACAAAATTGAATAAAACCAAAATAGCGTTCCCAGCAAGATGGTCTAACCCTTGCCATGGTTTACCTGACCCATTCCAGGTATAAACACCTCTAAATAGTGCCAGAGGCTGGGCAAAACTCTGGCAGAAGTGGAGTAAAAAGGCCTCCCATCACTCATTCAGAAAGTCCTAATAAAATCTTCATGACTTCCATTTGCCAAAACATGAACATGATGAATAAACGCAAAGCATTATACGCACTTAAACCAGCAACATTTTCAAATGTGAGCACTAAAGAAAAAAGAGAAGAAATGGTTCTCATGACAAGATTTCCATTTTCTTTCTATAATGAGTTGTTTAAAATTGTGAGGATTCTTAGATCCCCAGATAAAAGACATTGATTTCATTCAGGCCTGGACTTTTTCTTTTTTCTTTTTTTTCTTGATCTGGACATTGAATAAACACCACCAAACCTCCACTGGTATCATCACAGACATACCCCAGTAGGACCCCTTTCTAAAGTTTTCTTGGCAGATCTATACCTAATCTATTGTAGCAATGATTCTTTTAACACCAGCTCCCTCCCACTACTACTATTTAGATACCATACTCACCATAGTTCCATACTTTCCAACAACCTCTGAACAATCAAAGTCATGAAGTATGGACAAAGTGAGTCCGGGTACATAACGTAGAGGAAGGGACTTTTTATTAAACACCTACAATGCATACCAGTGTCATTATGAGCATTTGACATTGTATAAAGAAATTTAATGCTTTGAACAATGTCGTAATATAGTTTTCATTATTACTGACATTTTTTTCCCACAGATGAAGAAACTGAGCCCCAGAAAGTTTAAGCTAACATCTAAGATCACAGCAAGTAGTAAGTGATGTGTCAGGATTCAAATCCAGCACTCTCTTTCCAGAGCCAAGACTTGTAACTATTATCTATGCTACTACTCTCATTAATAATGATAGTTAACATTAGCTCATCACTTTCTAGATCTTTCCTAAGTGTTTTGTAGAAGTGGCGTCATAAGTTGCCATGTCTCTTCAAGGTGTTCAGCAGACTGAGAAAGAATCTTCCTGGATATTCAAGTCATGTTAAAGTGGTGGAAACTGGTGTAGTCACCAATATATTTTTCCATCATGGACTTTAGGAATAAAAGGGCAAAAATGGGGGGGTAGCTGTATGAAAAAAGTGCCTTTGGTTTACATCCTCCAAATCTTGAGGTTAACCATGTCCTTTACAAAGCTAGAAAAATAGTCCAAGATTGATATTTCGATTCACGATGATTTGCTGTTCTGTTAATAATTGTTGTATACTACTTGGCAACCCCTTCTTACATGCCCAGTTTAATATTTAAATATGAAAAGAAAACTACTTTGGGCCATCTGAATGAAAACTTAATATGAATGCAATGCGGGGGTGCCTGGGTGGCTCAGTGGGTTGGGCCTCTGTCTTCAGCTCGGGTCATGGTCTCGGGGTCCTGGGATTGAGCTCTACATCGGGCTCTTTGCTTGGCAGGCAGGCTGCTTCCCCCTCTATCTCTGTCTGCCTCTCTGCCTGCTTGTGCTCTCTCTGTCAAATAAATAAAATCTTAAAAAAAAAAAAAAAAAAAGAATGCAATGCGATTCCTGTTCACTGCTCTTTAAACTGAGATTATTCAAAAATGTTTTAAATCATTGAGTTCAGATCTTTGATTAAATTATAATTGGAATGAGGATGTGGATAAGAAATCTCAACACATAGAAACAGGTAGCTAGCAATGTACAAGGATTAAGCATTGCTCTTAAGGAAAGAAAACAGTTTTCATTGCTTTCACTATATTAAACACTTAGTAGAAACTTGCTGAGTACACATTAGGAAGATTGAGGTTCTCAGTGTCTGAGCATGAGTGAGCCAAGATGGGAGAGGAACTTGTATGCGTGAGAAAGTAATAGCGATGCAGAGGACCTGAATTTGGTAGCCTAACAGAAGTAGCAAAGGACATCAGCTTAGAGAAAGAGGCCCAGGGAGATGGTGACAAGCTGAGATCTAATGAAGCAATATAATTAGTAAGAAATGCTGTTTGGCATGGAAGACCTGATAAATTTTTAGGTTAGTGGTTTCTATTCGAATTGAAAATTTTGGGGTGCCTGGGTGGCTCAGAGGGTTAAGCCTCTGCCTTCGACTCAGGTCTTGATCTCAGGGTCCTGGGATCGAGCCCCACATCAGGCTCTCTGCTCTGCAGGGAGCCTGCTTCCACCCCACCCCGCACCGCCTGCCTCTCTGCCTACTTGTTATCTCTCTCTCTCTCTCTCTCTCTCTCTCTGTTGAATAAATAAATAAAATCTTTTAAAAAATCTTTAAAAAAAAAAAGAAAGAAATTTTTTTCTTCCTTGAGCATGAATTATCCTTTGCTTCCCTGCGGTAAGTGTCAGGAATATGCAATAACCTTGTATGAGTAATGATGTAGGAAAATGAAGGGAAAAATCAGGCTGACTGGGTCTGGCATGATGGTAGTGAGAAAAGTTGAGAGTGAGGGTGAGAAAAGGATGAAAATGGTGAAGCTGGATGGAGGAAGCATCCTGTAGAGCATTGCAAGCCCTGTGCAAGTGACCAGGGACATAAAGGTGGCCCCAGAGACTTAGATCAATTGATGTATATACCTTTCTAAGAGTCAAGAAAGAGGAAGGAAGGAAGGAAGAAAGGAGAGAGGGAGGAAGGAAAGAGAAAGAAAGAAAAAGAAAAGGGTAGGAGAGAAGGTTATTGTGGCTAGGAAATATTATTTTAACAAAGGGGCTACAAAGGATGATACACACTCCCCTACCTCATGCTCACCCCAGGAATAAATATAGAAAACACCCAAAAAACAACTGCAACTCACAGAGCAGATAATTCCCACAGTAGTTACTGCATCAAAAGAGAAACCTTGATCCCAAATTAGAAATATGATAATCATGTTACCATTTTTTCTCTAATAAAAACAATAAACTCAATTTACTGGTTTTAATCAAAACAGTGGAAACAATTATTACATTAGGCCTGTAACTGTTTAGTTTTGTCTGCCAATAACAAATAGTAGTATCATGTACGTGAAGGAAAGGAAACCAATTTTAAACAGAGTTGACATTTTTTTAGTCTGGCTGGGCACCAGCTTTCATTTAGTGACTAGGATGCCCATGAGCACATGCGTACAGAGTCACAAGAACACATTTTTTAACTGAGGGTGGGGACATTTTAGGCCTGTTAGATAAAATAGAATCATACAAAGCAAACAGTTTCTATCTAGTAGATAAGAGAAAGGGAGAAGTACATACAATACTGTTATATTTACAAGGTCATTAAACCAGGGCATATAGACAAAAAAACACAGCTTTAAATCGTTGATAGTTAAAAAAGAAAAAGAGAAAGAAAGAAAGAGAGAGAGAGAGAGAAGGGAAGGGAAAGAAAGGGAACAGAGGGAAAGGAAAGAGGAGGAGAGAAAGAACTTGTTATCTGCAAATGTGCATTTTTTTCAAGGTTCATTAGCAAGGTGAAGAATAGGCCAAGATAATACATAGAACTTGCTGAATAGACTTGCTGAACTCTACATATGTATTAGAATTGCAACTCTTAGATTTCACCCACAGTTTTTAGTCTGTTCAGCCTGTTATAACAAAACTACTACAGACTGGGGGCTTCAACAGCAGACATTACTTTCTCACAGTTTCGGAGGCTGGAAAATCCAAGATCAAGGTGCCAGCAGAGCCCATGTCTGGTCAGAGCCCACTTCCTGGTTCACAGATAGCTCTTTGCTGCTGTGTTCTCACATGGCACAAGGGGCAAGAGAGTTCTCTGGGGTCTCTTTTACAACACACTGGGCCTTTCTAACCCTCCATGAGGGTTCCATTTTCATGACCTAATCACTCCAAAAGGCCGTGGCTCTTAGTACCATCACTTTGAGGGTCATGGTTTCAACATGTGAATTTTAGAAGGACACAAACATTCCATTTAGAACAGATGATGACACATGAACAGACATGAAGTTATCAGTCAGTTTCTAGTGAAAGAACAGGCAGGTGAGTCAAGGGCTGACCTACCAGGGAGAATGTGACTGCCCATAGCATGGAAGTAAAACTGGTAATTGGCTATAAATTAGCAAGGAACCAGACCTTTCCTAACTCATTGAAAACACAAGCCACTCAGTAGGTATTATTTTTCCTGAAGTTTCATTATCATTTCACAATGAGGAATTGCTTCCAGGCCTGTGTCCTGGCCCTTCCTTTACTCTAGTGACTGAATGTTACTCAAGATGCAGTTTCTGAATCTTTTAAGAGAGTGTTGAGTACTCATATCATCAGGAAGATACACACTTTCTTTTCTGGGCTTCAAATATCATATGTCAGAAGTTTCGTATTCATCAACCCTGGAAAGAATTTGTGTTTCTTCTTAGTATATAAGACCTATGTCTCACACGTCTCCTACACATGTGATTTGGAGATGAAGAACTAGTTCATAATAATTTAAATTTTATTTTACAGATCCATAGCCACAAAATGCTAATGCTGCAGGCCTTGTCTCTGCTGCTGTGATATTCAGAACAAATTATGCACAACTACTTGGAAGACAGATTTGGTAGCTTTTTTGTTCATATGTATAAAATTAAACATATACTTGTCCTGTGACACGATAATTCTACTTCTAGGTATTTCCCAACAAAAAATAAGAGTATGTGCAGTTCCCCCAAAGACTTGTTCACAATAATTATAGTAGCTTTATCTCCAATTTCAAAAAGTATAAACAACCCAATACCATGTGGTACATTCATACAAGAGAGTACTATTTAACAATAAAATCAATTCATAAATAGACCCATTGATAAATCTCACAGACATTATGCAGAAACAAGTCATACCCAAATGAGTACATGTTGTATGATTCAATTTATATGAAGCCCTCAAACAGGAAAAATTAATCTATGGTGAAAAAATAAGAGTATATGTCTCATGGGATGGGTTCTATTTGGAGAGGTAAGAGAACTTTCTGAGTAATGGATTCTGTTAATTGCTCACCTGTCTTCTTTCTAATAAAATATTTTTCTTTTCTATTTTTAATTTACTTACTTACTTATTGTTATTTCTATGATTCCTAGTTCCAAAGACTGATCTCAGTGACTGTAATTGTTGAAATGGCCACTCATTTCACGTGGACCAAACATGCTTAAAAAGGGAATGGTTATCCTAGCTTGGGCTAGAGCCTTCTCTCTTGCTCTTCCACTGGACATGAACAAATAAATACGACTGTTTTAAGAATATGATGGGAACCAATATCAAAATGAAGTCTACAAGTGGGATGGAGATGTAGAAAAAACTCAAATTTTTGGTCATAGGCCAAATCATTAACTCAGCCAACTCTGGAGACGGCCCTAGTCTGTACTTCTTCATACTGGAACCTTTACATTTTCTAAACTTTACAGCAATATGAGTGAGATATTCTGCTGCAGACAGCCAAAGCATGCTAAATGGAATGGCTCCATTTTTCATCTGAGATTTCTGTTAAATTATTTCACTAAAAATATTCTGGAATCTGGGTTTCTATTTTGTATTTCCTCATGCAAGATTTCCTCAACTTCAAGGAACTTTCTACACTTCAGAATTTTAGATTATAGCCTGACCGAACAAATCTTTAGATAAGAATGGGGGAAAATTTATCTCTATAGCCCCAAACCAGCTTCTAAATGCAGTTTTCCTTGTCTTTGAAAATCATATCTCCATACTTCCAATTGCTCCTGCCAAAATCTTTAGAAATATCTTTGACTTTCTTTTACACCCCCCAAACAACCCATCAGGAAGTCTTTCCACTTCTGTGTCCAAAATATTTCCATATTGTTATATGTAGGTGAATGTTCTTATCCTTGGGAGTTATACACTGAAGTATTTAGGAGTGACATATTATGATTTTTCTATAAAATAATTTTAAATGAGTTGGACTAAAAAAGAAAACAGTTGGATGTGTATATATATACTTACATAATTACATTCTTACATAAATGGCTGTGTCAGGATTTATGACCTGATTTGTCTGACTTGGAAGCCATTATGCTAAATACTTAATAGAATACTTTCCTTGTCCAGGTAAGATGTGATGAGGCTAGGAATTAAAGTAATAGAAATGTGACTGGAAAGAAGAGGCTTGATTTATCATTGGCAAATTTTGAAGAATAATTAGATAAGAAAATAAAAGGTAAGTTAATGTTAAAGATGGCCTTAATGTTTTAAACCAGAGTGATTATAACATCATTGGCAGAGATCTCAGGAGCAGAAGGATTAAGAGTATGGCAGTGAGGTCAATAATGATTTAAAACATGTTTCTCAAAATTTTCGTTCCTGATGAAGTAGAATATAAATTACAGTAGGGCAATTGGAGGGGAAAGGTGAGAATGAAGAAACGGAAGAGAATAGCTTGAGATATATTAATAGGTTATATAGAGAAAGATATAAAATATAAAATCACTATTGCTCAGATAATGTACCTGTGCTGTTGTGAAGAGGAAAACCATAAATCTTTTCTCTGAAATATTGTTTATAAGATGTACTACAAGTGGCCTCAATAGAATAAATGATCAATATAATATTTGTGGCTGATGATGATGTTTTGGAGGAAATATCTATATTCAACATTTCTTCAAAAAACATTTTGAGGACAAAGCTTTACATTTTTTTCCCCTCCTCTAAGAAGCCTACATTCTAGCCTTAATTTCTGGGCAGTAGATCCGTAGTGATTAGGTTTAACCATTTTAGATTTACTAAGTTAATTTATTGCTCAGCCACAGTGGTGGGTCATATTCCCTCGGCCATAGGAAGCAAGAAGGTACACCAAATGCTATTTCCACACACACTGGTGTCAATGTGCCCTTCTTAGTCAAATATGACATACATTCTGGCTCTTGAACTTGCTTGCCCAGGTCCATCTGCCATGATGGCAGCATGCCCATTCATGAGATGCTCTGCCAGGTTTATCTGGACAAAGGTACGGCCAAGGAGAAGTTAGACAGGGAGTTCATTTCACATGCAAATGTACATATGAAGGTAATAAAATGTGCCTGATCTTTGAAGGCCCTACATTGGAACTGTGAACACTGAAAACATTTCCCACCACTTGATCAATATAGCAATAGCCTTCAAAAGTCTTGAAGATCCAATTTATTCCCTAATGTGTTAATCACAGATCACTTTACTTAAATGCAGGAACTAACTGCTGACTCTTCCGCACATCACTTTGGACTTTAAGAGTAGCAAGTCCTTGTAAGAGGAAAATTTATATAATAAAATAAAGGTTATTATGTAAAATTAGTAGTGTTGTAGAAGAGTAAGATAAAACTCAATAATCACAGTCTTCTTGGCAGTGTCAAGAGGATAGTGTTAAACTAGACATTCTACATTCTACATCCTTTAGCTTGCTCATTTTGCCATTCATAATTGTATTAGTTCCTCACTTTATTTTTCTATCATATGAGGTCATAGGAATTCCACCACCAGACATATGTCACAGGATTTATAATGAAAGTACAACATTCACTTGAGTAATGTTTTACTGGAGCATCTAACTGTCTGAGAGATAATCAGCATCCCCTTTTCTTTAAGGAAAAAAAAGGAGGTTCTTTACGGTGTTTGGATATAACAATTATATAGGTAGCCAATTACCAGAAATAAGTCTTTATTGCAGACTATTCTGTTTTCAGGATAATATTTTATCATTTGACTAAATATCCATCAGTGTCTGCCAAGTTATAGGTTTCACTTATTTAACTAACACTCCTTTATTTAACTATTATTTTGCTGGTGACTATAAAATTCACCAGAAGATATTAGGGCACCAAGCAATTTTCACTTTCAGACCTACAGATACTTACCTCCCGCCTTCCTACTACCCAGTTTCTTTTCATACTTCAGAGAACCTTTTCTGATCTAAGTGGCTTCTTTAATTATATCACTCCATCTTACCGATTTTTTTCAAAGCACTAATTATTATTTAAGCATATATTTATTTATTTGCTTGTTAATTATATCTCTCTATATAGGTTTTAGTTTCCATATCTAGGGTTGATGTCTATTTTAATTCACCAGTTTATGTGCGGCATCTAACCCGGTGTATTATGCTCAATAATTATTTTGAATGAATACATATAGGAATAAAGATGATCTTATATTAAGAAATTTTAATGATTCTCCTGTCTTTCAATGTTCAAAATTGCTGTGTTACTTCAGGATTCTTAATTGTAGATAACAAAGTCCATTCTAGTTGATTTAAGCAAAGAGCCTTTATTATAGTGTGTTACTAACTCTTAGAATTTGGGGGAAGTCCAGGGAACTAAACTTGATACTAAACAGCCAAAAATGACCAAACTAGAAGATACGCCTAACATTATCACCAGAGATATCACTGATGCTTTGTCTGACTGCTGTTTGACAGTCATGAAAACCAAATGCTCATACATTCATACAGCAGGATCTTCTTACATGTAGAAATAAAAGGCCTCCAAGACTATTTTTCATTTGTCCCAAATGTTTATTTTTGCCTTCCTAGTCTCATACTTGTGTATCTATTTAGTGGAAGAAAGTCTCATTGGAATCCTAATGTATTGAAATCTAATAAATATGGTTTTTAGTTATTTTAGACTCTGGCTTAAAGGAAGGTACACTATGAGAGAGACAATAGGCATTGAATGAGCCAATCTACAATGTTTTCCACAGTCTCTGTGGTTGAAAAGGATGTAGTGCAATAAAAAAATGGAAAGAAAGCCAATGCAACTGAGGCACAACGAGGGTAACTTTTCACTCTATGTACATCTTCTCACTAAATTCTCACCACAGTCCTCTAAATCAGGCAATCAACTATTTAAACCCATCTATTTGACTCCAGAACTGAGTACCTAAAAATTTACCTGTATTTCTTGTATTATTATTACTAAATTGGACAGCACAAACACTTAGAAATTACTTCCATGTTATATAAAAATATAGAGACAAATAGATGTCTTGGGATGTTAATAACTTTAAAAAATTCCCATTACCTCTTTTTCCAGTCCTCTAGTTGTCCTTTATTTTAGGATCTAAATTTTTAAATCTCTGTTATTGCCCATTTGTAAGCCCTGAGTAGTCCCACATGATTCCAGAAAATGAGCTGTCAATGTTAGTTTGTCTTGTGGGAAACAGTCCAAAAGTATCCTGTTGGTCTACTTAAACTCAGTCATGCATAATTTACTGGATAATCACTAGCATCCTAATCAATATCTCTATCTACCTACTCACTAATCCACTTCAGGAACTATGTGATTTAACATGAAACAGACTCAGAACTAGCCCTTGGCAAAATTGAAATCTGTCTGTGGTATCTTCACTTTTCTCTTCACGAACTATCTTTCCCCAAACTCAGACTATTATTCTCATAAAACTTAAAGCAAAAAAGGACTTTGAAGTGATTTTTTTGAAGTCCTCTCTCTTAATATGAGGAAATCAAGGCTTATAAGGAGTTATTGGCCTAAGGCCATTAAATTAAACAATGACAAGGTCAAAGCTAACATTCTTTTTAAATTATTAATTTATTTAGTTTAGAGAGAGCAAAGGAGAGAGTGCATGCACGCATATATGCAGGGGTGAGGGGCAGAGGGAAAGAATCTTCAGGAGACTCTCTGCTGAGCACACAGCCCAACCCAAGGCTCCATCTCACAACCCATGAGATCATGACCTGAGCCAAAACCAAGAATTGAACTCTTAACTGACTAAGTTACCCAGACACCACTGTCTAGAGCATTCTAATTCCACATTCTATAACACTGCCCCTGGTCCCTCTCTAAAATGTTCTAGGATTGTCTGTGTGAGTCCTGGTTGGCTCTACGACACAGCTCACCAGTTTAAAAAAGAAAAAAGGAAAAAAATAAATAAATCCCTGCCAGTGGGTGATGGGATAAGTAAAGTTCTACCCATTCCATCTATTTCCAGCTGAAGAAATACACATTTGCCTTAAAGCAGCCTGGGATACTAAAAAAATAAAAAATAAAAGAAAAATAAAAGATAAAAAGAAATCATTGAGTTGCTAGTCTATCTCTGGAACTAATCAGCTCTTATCTTGGGCAAATAATTTTATCTCTCTGGGAATTAGAAGTAAATTATTTAAAAAACAAGATATTGGAATTGATGGCCTTTAAATTCTCTCCCAGCTTAAGAAATTGATGAAACAGTGGCATTGCTGTTAAAATAATGACCTCAGGCCAATGATGGCAAATCAACATTATATGTATGACAACCATTTATCTCAGTTTGACAAAGACAACGTTCGTTTACACCTGCTGTCCCCATGTAATCAAACACTTTCATTCTCAAAATCCTTCTGGCTTTAAAGATAAATTATAAAAATAACCTTATATGTACACATAGGAGAGATCTATACCAGGTCAGACTGATATATCTATATACTATGTAAAATACTGATGATAGTATAATCATTTCTACACTTACAAGAGCAAACTTGCTATCTTGCACACTTTTGGACACTATGCCATTCCAGAAATACAGTGTTACTGCTAAAAGGATGATCTCTTAAGTCGTATTGCCGGATTCAAATCATATTATTATTCCCAAACAAATATATGAGGTAGCTCATATTCGATCTATTTTTACAGACTCTCATCTGAAGTTTCTGGGAGGTTTAAAATCTTACATAAAAGGTAATCTATTTTCCTTCATTCAACTTTCTAATGAGCTCCACTCTTCCTTGTCGTGGGACTTACAGATTCCACTCCCATTGTCTCAATCACTCTTCCTGTCAGTTTCCAAATGGCTGCCTCCATTACCACTCAGAGTCTCAGTTTAAATGTCCCTTCTTCAGAAAAGTACTGTCTGATCCATCGATACCAACTGAGCTGCAAACCCCAAATCCTATTACTTTCTGTCCCATCACTCTATTCTTCTTCTTCATAGCATGGATCTCAATGTTCAGTTATATTTATTTGATTGGTTGCCACCTGGTACCCATTTCTCCACTAGACGAGACACTCAAGGAGGTCAAGAATCTAGTCAATCTTCTTCATTACATATAGAAAGTATTAAACACAGTACCTAGAGCACAGTAAGCAGTTTAATAAATTTTTTAACAGAGTTTGGGTACACATTTGTTCAATGAATAGACAACTTGTAAGTGCCTAATTCAGGATTTACATCCACATTTATTCTTCTCAGGTTTGGCCCACACTATACAGCATGTTTTGTTGGTGCCTTCATTACACCACACCTTTATGTTAGTTGATTCATTCAAGAAATCCTATGGAGGGGCACCTGGGTGGCTCAGTGGGTTAAAGCCTCTGCCTTCGGCTCAGGTCATGATCCCAGGCTCCTGGGATCAAGTCCCGCCTCGGGCTCTCTGCTCAGCAGGCAGCCTGCTTCCCTCTCTCTCTGCCTGCCTCTCTGCTGGTTTGTGATCTCTCTCTCTCTCTCTCTCTGTCAAATAAATAAATAAAATGTTTTAAAAAAAGAAAAAAAGAAAGAAATCTTGTGGAACCATTAGAAAAGCAGTAGAACTAAGCTTGCAACTAGATTCCTTAAAACACAATTCCTAGTCAATCCTCTAGTCTATCCACACACAGGACAAGAAATAGTTGTATGACGTTTAGCCACATGAAGATGCATTCTGTAGGTCAATATCAGTTAAATAATTTCTAGCCCAGAAGAATTATTCATCTCTTTATAAAGATATCTCTTCTTGGGACTCAATTTTCCATTTCATATATAGATATATATCTAATATGGCTAGAAAAATAAAATGATTTAGAGGCAGAGAATGAACTAATAAATAGGAGCAAAAGGAAATTCTGCATAAGTGAGAATATATCACGAGTCCCTGGGAATAAACAAAAAAAAATGCATTTTTCTTTTTTTTTTTTTTAAAGATTTTATTTATTTATTTGTCAGAGAGAGAGAGGGAGAGAGAGCAAGCACAGGCAGACAGAATGGCAGGCAGAGGCAGAGGGAGAAGCAGGCTCCCTGATGAGCAAGGAGCCCGATGTGGGACTCGATCCCAGGACTCTGGGATCATGACCTGAGCCGAAGGCAGCTGCTTAACCAACTGAGCCACCCAGGCGTCCCAAAAAATGCATTTTTCTAAATCTTGTTTGATATTTTACATCTGTGAAAATAATATTGTTATGAATTTTAACTTCGCTTTGCTTTATCCTGATCCTGATTTGTTTAAGTTAGATTAAGAGACAATGTCTGCATTAATATTGCATTCACATAATAGGAAAATCATTACTTCATAAAAGACTAAAATGAATTAAGGCAATTATATATGAATAAACAGTATTTTATGACTGAAAATGAGTAATATGTGAGATTATCTATTTTTAGCAAACATTACTTTTGGTCCTCTATTTTTTAGTAGGCAGTTGGCAACCTAGTTTCATGGTCTCCCAGGGACTGGGGTTCTTTAACTAAAGATTAATTTAGATACTGCCCCTGATTCCAGTGTTTAAGACAATTTATTTCTACATTTTCTCTAATTCTCTACATCATACTTAGTTTAGATCTTAGCATCTTGAATGCTGTATGTTTTATATTTTAAACAGATAATTGAATAAAATTGCAACTAAGAATTAATTACATCTTTGAAATTATCTCTCTCCTTCCTGTTCTTCCATGAATCATACACTGGAAGAAACATCCTCTGCAGGATGGGAAGATTAGCAGGAGAGTCTGTTTAGTCAGTTTTCACATTAACAGGCAGGCAAGTTGAAATTACTCCCCAGACTTAATTTGGCCTGCAGCCAGATGGTTGATACAGTTAATAGAGAAAACATCTGTTTACCCTAATGTGTTAGTTTACTGTGCTTGGAGGCCATCAACATGAGCTGCTGTGAACAGGTCTTATGAAAGGAGTGAATAATATTTTTTCATTTGGAAGTCAATAATGGATAGAGGAATCTTGTTTTACAGTCCCCACATTACACCACGCTCAGACACTGAAGATAAAGAATTACAGATAAACCAGGGACCACACCGTGTGCTCATTAATACTAAATAAGTATTTCCCTTCTTTCAGTTCTGAGTGAAATCAAAAGACTTTATATTCTTATGCAATTGGGTAAAATAAAACAATTAACAAGAAAAACATATACACTACATGGGGCTAATCAGCAAATTCAACAAAATCACCTATTATTTAATTCTGTGACTTCTGTAATAGCCTTAGAACATCAGCCTGGAATATTTTTGCATCTGAAAGAAAAATGCCTAATTTAAATGTTTTCAGAGGCCTCCTCAAATTCACTGGCAGTACCAGAGAGGCATCACTGTGAATAGAGGTAGCCCTGCAACTATATAATTGTGTGAGAAAAAGAAAATGGAGTATCTCCTCAAACACTTGGAAATAACATGTTCAAAGAAGTTCTTATGAAGGTCATACTGTGACCAAACTCCTGTACTATCTTAGGTAATTATGCAAACCTTCATAAATAATTATTAGTTATTGAAGTACAAGGAAAACAAGTTTGAGTTTAGATGGAGAAGGTCATTACTTAAATGTAGACCGTCTCATTGCTTTGTGGGATAGGCTAATGAAAAATGTACTTGCTCACCACAGCAAGAATCAGGGCATGAACTAAAGTCATAAAACTTTTATGGAGCCTTTCCACAGATACCACATTGCTTTCTTTGCCTTTGCTTTTTGCAGTACACTTGATAGGAAAAAGCTAAGTGCAGTACTAACATTTCAAAAGGACTGCTCAAACGTAAATTATTTTGCTTCGAGGCTGAAGCAAAGAGTCCTTCTGACAGTTTTACTGACTGCAGGTTTGGTGGGAGGTAAAGCCACGCTTCATGTAGTGTTGCAAGTATGAAGTATAAATCAGGTTTCATAAATATGCCCATTTGGTGTACTCAATTGACTGTAAAATAATTATGCTCTGCTGTGTAATTGTTGTGCTGTGGAAGAAAGCAGGACTTCTAAACATTTAACAGAAAATGATTATGCGACCCGAATTAAGACTGTATTTTCTCCCACCATCTTCTGTAGTGCAACAAAATCACTTTGTAACAACTTCATCTTAAATCTATAGGGTGCAAGCCTACCAAGGCATTAGGTGTTGTTTTTCTTTTTGTGTTTTTTCATAATTGTTTCTTGGTGTCTATCTATCCTCTTGTCCTCAATTTTAGATCCAGAACATACTGTAGCATGTTTTGGTGAAAGTATCGGGAATTTCATTTACTCTAGCAGCATCTTACTAACCAACTAAGGTGTGAGATGCAAGGTTTGGGGAGAAAATATTTATATTAGCTCAAATATTTTGTTTAGTCCTTTTGTTCTGCTTTTAAAAAAGATAAAAACCTTATCCTGGAAATTTGATAGTTTATGTTTCAAAGACTACTCTTCATCTGGGAAACTTTGGACATATTAACAATATAAACATTTCAGATACACCTTGAAATGTATGCCCAAAGGTAGAGTAGCATCCATTGACCTATCACGATATAACCCAACAGAAATGTTCAAACTCTGTGCATTTTATTTTTCCAGATATTTCTATTGAACTAAGTAGGGAAAAAAATGACATTAGAGGGGTGCCTGGGTGGCTCAGTGGGTTAAGCCGCTGCCTTCGGCTCAGGTCATGATCTCAGGGTCCTGGGATCGAGTCCCGCATCGGGCTCTCTGCTTAGCAGGGAGCCTGCTTCCCTCTCTCTCTCTCTCTCTCTCTGCCTGCCTCTCTGTCTACTTGTGATCTCTCTCTGTCAAATAAATAAATAAAATCTTTAAAAAAAAATGACATTAGAAAATGAATGAGAGTTTTCAGTTATACAATGTTCTGTTCTGTCTTGTTCCCTGTTTATATGATCAATAAGAACTCATTGTATAAAACATATGGCAAGTTACCCACAATCCTATTGTTAATATTCCTATTTGCCAAACGTACATTTTAATATGAAATATTTTTCCCACATCAAAATCATCAGGTTCTGAACATTTGCCAGTCAGTATGTGGTCATGTTTCTCAGTACACTAGCAATGGGCTGAAAGTGAACCATAGTGTAGCATGCCCTAGTTTATAAATGCTATAATATGGGTATATTAAAGTCCCTTCAGAAATGTTATTTCATTCCCTAGCCTTTCATGCCCAAATTTGCCATATATTTTTATATTTTTCTCATGAATCTAGAAGAGGAAAAGAGTAACATGTGATCTCTTCTGTCCATCATTGTTAGTTTCCTTTAAAAAAAAAATAGAATTCTCTCCAGCTTACGTTTATCAACTCTATTTTGTGGTCTCTATTAAGAGTTGCTACCAGTTGCAACCAATATTATATACAAATCTCAGGGCTCTGACATTTAATTGCTCCATATATGAAAAACCAATCTCAATCTTTATCTTATTTGCAGTAGCTGAAGAATCTTAGAATGTTTAGGGTGAAGCCATTATTTCATATCTAGGTTCCTTCAAAGACCATCACAATTTATGGGATGGTGCTTTGAAGTTTAACTTTTTTCTACTTGTCCTTTGAATTTTCAGAGGCCAAGCATTTAATATTTCTTTAATCCAAAGCCAAAATGACTTCCTGCTCCAGTGCTGGCCTCAATTATGGTGCTAGAAAATTATCTTCTCTTAATTAAAGGACCCGCAGTGCTATCATGGAGCACTGAACATGAAATTTCAAGAGGAGGGATGACCATCTTCAGGTAAATATAAAATACTGTTTTTATATGATTTCCAGCAAGGTTTCTGAAATAAAGATCATTTCTGAGTACATGAATATGTAAATAACATGTGCAAATATCTAGAAATCATCTAATTAAAAGGACAGAAGCTAGAGAGTCAAAAGAGGATAGAGGCAACAAACCAATTCTAATAGTAAGTTACTTTACTTATATTGAATGTGTTATTTTTCTGGAAAAGGAGGATAACACTAGACTAGATTTCAGGAAAGTTATTAGAATAATTTGGTGATAATGCAACATTGCTCCTCATTTAGACATCATTTAATAATTCATAGAAAGCTTACAATATGCAAAGTATCATCTGGTATTAAATGGCTGGTTCACCGATTTTCCTATATATTATTCCCTTAGGTGAAACATTTGTTTTTAGAGGCATCTTCATTCTTATAATCTCAGTTCTTCAGTAAAGTTCTATTAAGTATATTCATGTTCAGTATTTCTGTTAGAACAGTACTCTCCTATGAAATTTCTGTGATTATGGAAATGTTCTATAATCTGTACTGTTCAATATAGTAACCCTTGGCACATGTAGCTATTATGCATTTGAAATGTGGTTAGTACAAATAAGGAACAGAATGTTTACTTTCTTTTAATTAACTACAATTTAAATTTAAATAATCACATGGTGACTAGTACTATAGCAGATAGTGCAGAGTTAAAAGACAGCCATACAACTCTGAAAAACAATCTGAAGGATTTGAAGAGGTGGGGGGGTGGGAGGTTAGGGGAACCAGGTAGTGGGTATTAGAGAGGGCACAGATTGCATGGAGCACTGGGTGTGGTACAAAAACAATGAATACTGTTATGTTGAAAATAAATTTTAAAAAATGATTTAAAAAAAAAAAAGACAGCCATACAAATTCTCAGCAAATCATGCAGGCATGATCCTTTAGAAAAATCAATAATATATTTTCTGTGTGTTTAAAGACCCATCTATATGCTGCTTAAAAGAGACCCATTTTAGACCTAAAGACACCTGCAGATTGAAAGTGAGGGGATAGAGAAACATCTATCATGCAAATAGATGGCAAAAGAAAGTCAGAGTAGCAATACTTACATCAGACAAAATGGACTTTAAAACACAGACTGCAACAAGAGAAAAAAGAAGAGAACTATATAATAATAAAGGGGTCAATCCAACAAGAAGATACAATTGTAAATATTTATGCTCCCAACATAGCATCCAAATACATTAAACAGTTAATAACAAACATAAAGGAACGAATCAATAATCATAGAATTCTGTAGGGGAATTTAACACTGTTTCTCCATCAATGGACAGATCATCCAAACAGAACTACAAGGAAACAATGGTTGTGAATGACATACTGAAACAGATGGGCTTAACAGATATATTCAGAACATTCCATCCTAAAACAGCAGAATACACATTCTTCTCCAGTGCACACATAATATTCTCCAGAATATATCACATATTAGCCCACAAAATAAACTTATATTCAAGTATATCAAAATCATACCAAGCATATTTTCTAACCACAACACTATGAAATTGGAAGTCAACCACAAGAACAATTCTGGAAAGACCACAAATACATGAAGCTTAACTAACATGCTACGAAGCAATGAATGGGTCAACCAGGAATAAAAGAAGAAATTAAAAAGTACGCGGAAACAAATGAAAATGAAACACAATAGTCCAAAACCTCTGGGATGCAGCAGAAGTTCCAAGAGGGAAGTTTATAGCAATACAGACTACTTCAAGAAGCAAGAAAAAGGACAAATAAACAACCTAGCCATATACCTAAAGGAACTAGAAAAAGAACAACAAACAAACCTAAAATCAGCAGAAGGAAGGAAATAAAGATTAGAGCAGAAAGAAATGATATAGAAACTAAAAAACAATAGAATCAATTAATGAAACTAGGAGCTGGTTCTCTGAAAAAAAATCAATAAAACTGATAAACTTTTAGCCAGATTTATCAATAAAAAAAAGAGAAAGAACTCAAATAAGTAAAATCACAAATGAGAGATGAGAGGTAACAACCAACACCACAGAAATATGAACAATTATAAGAGAATATTATGAAAAACTATACACCAATGAACTGGACAACCTAGAAGAAACGGATAAAATTGTAGAACTATATAAACTACCAAAGCTGAAACAGAAAGAAGTAGAAAATTTGAACAGACTGATTAGCAGCAAGGAGATTGAATCAGTCATCAAAAAACTCCCAATAAACAAAAGTCAAGGACCAGATGGCTTTAGAGGCAAATTCTTCCAAACACTTAAAGAAGAGCTAATATCTATTCTTCTCTAACTATTGCAAAAAAAAAAAAAAAAAAAAATAGAGAAGGAAGGAAAACTTTCAAATCCATTCTATGAGGCCAGCATTACCCTGATACCAAAATCAGATAAAGAGACCACTAAAAGAGAAAACTACAGACCAATATTCTGATGAACATGGATGTGAAAATTCTCAATAAAATACTAGGAAATCGATTTTAACAATCCATTAAAAAAAAAATCATTCACCATGATCAAGTAAGATTTATTCCTGGTTTGTAAGGGTGGTTCAACATTCACAAATCAATCTACATGATACATCACATCAATAAGAGAAAGGATAAGAACCATACAATCATTTCAGTAGATTCAGAAAAAGCATTTGACAAAGTACAACAATCATTTGTGATTAAAAACTCTCAACAAAATAGGTTTGGAAGGAACATCCCTCAACATAATAAAGGCCATATATGAAAAACTAAGAGCTAATATCATTCCTATTGGGGGAAAACTGAGAGCTTTCCCCCAAAGGTCAGGCACAAGATAGGGATGTCTACTTTCACCACTTTCATTCAACATAGTACTAGAAGTACTAATCACAGCAATGAGACAACAAAAAGAAATAAAAGAAATCCAAATCAATAAGGAAAAAGTAAAACTTTCACTGTTTGCAGATAATTTAATATTATATGTAGAAAACTAAAGACTCCACCAAAAAAGTGCTAGAACTGATAAATTCAGTAAAATACAAAATCAATGTACAGAAATCTGTTGCATTTCTATACACCAATAACAAAGTAGCATAAAGAGAAATTAAGGAAACATCCTCATTTACATTGCACCTAAAATAACAAGATACCTAGGTATAAGCTAACCAATGATGTGAAAGAGCTGTACTCTGAAAACTACAGAACACTGGTGAAAGAAATTGAGGGAGACACAAAGAAATAGAAATACATTCCATGATCATGAACTGGAAGAACAAATATTGTTAAAATGTCTATACTACTCAAAGCAATCTACAGATTTGATGCAATCCTTATCAAAATACCAATAGCATTTTTCACAGAGCTAGAACAAAAAAATCCTAAAATATGTATGGGACACAAAAGAACCTGAATAGCCAAAGTAATAAGAAAAGAAAGGAAAAGAAAGGAAAGGAAAAGAAAAGAAAAAGCTGGAAGTAACCCAAATTTGGACTTGAAGTCATACTACAAAGCTGTAGTAATCCAAACAGTAGGATACTGGCACAAAAATAGACACATGGATCAAAAGAACAGAATAGAACATCCAGAAAGATGCACACAATTATTTGGCCAATTGATCTTTGATAAAGAAGGACAGAATATTCAATGGGAAAAAAGGCAGTCTCTTCAACAATGGTGTTGGGAACTACACGGTAGCTACATATAAAAGAATGAAACTGGAGCACTTTCTTACACCATACACAAGAATAAACTCAAAATGGATTTAAGACGTACATGTGAGACCTGAAACCATAAAAATCCTAGAAGAGAACATAAGGAGTAAATTCTTTGACATCAGCCGTAGCAACTTCTTTCTCGATTATCTCCCAAGTAAGGGAAACAAAAGCAAAAGCAACTACTGGGACTACATCAAAACAAAAAGCTTCTGCACAGCAAAGGAAACAATAGTCAAAGCTAAAAGACAACATACGAAATGGGAGAAGATATTTGCAAATGACATATTTCATAAAGGGTTAATGTCCAAAATATATAAAGAACTTATAAAACTCAACACTAACCCCTAAATAATTCAATTAAAAATGGGCAAAAGATATAAACAGACATTTCTCCAAAGAAGACATACAGATGGCCAACAGACACATCAAAAGATTCTCATCACCACTTATCATCAGGGAAATACAAATCAAAACTACAATGAGGTACCACCTCACACCTGCCATAATGGTAAAAATCAGTAACATAATAAACAACAGGTGTTGGTGAGGATGTGGAGGAAAAGGGACGCTCTTGCACTATTGGCGGGAATGCAAACTGGTGAAGCCACTGTGGAAAACAGTATGGAGGTTCCTCAAGAAGTTAAAAATAGAACTACCTTATGATCCAGAAATGACACTCTTGGGTATTTACCCAAAGAATACAAGAATACTAATTCAAAAGGATATCTGGTCCCCTATGTTTATAGCAGTGTTACTTATAATAGCCAAGTTTTGGAAGCAGCCCATATGTCCATCAATTGATCAATGGATAAAGAGGTGATATACATATATATAATGGAATATTATCCAGACATTAAAAAAGAATAAAATCTTGCCACTTGCAGTTACATGGTTGGAACTAGAGAGTATCATGCCAAGCAAAACAAGTCAGAGAAAGACAAATACTGTATGATTTCACTCATATGTGAAATTTAAAAAACAAAACAAAACAAATGAGCAAAGGGGGAAAAATAAGTGAGAGAGAGGAACAAAACAAAAAACAGATTCTGGAATAGTCTGATGGTTACCAAAAGGGAAATGGGCTGGGGGATGGGTTAAGTAAGTGATAGGGATTAAGGAGTACAATTGCTATGTGGATATAGGGTACTGTATGGAACTGTCGAATTACTATATTGTATACTTTGAAAAATATAACACTGTATGTTGACTAACTGAATTTAAATAAAAACTTAAAAAATATTTTGTGTGTTTAATCATATATGTGCAAGTATACTCCACAGCAGTTACATTTTATTTATTTATTTCATATCATACTATTCTAAACATAGAATTAGAGACAGTTTAAGATTCTCATCTCTGCCTTATCATACTGATACTTCCTTAGAAACTGAGGGGCTCAGCAGAACCAGATTAGATTCTGAACACCTGATCAGAACACTTTTGGATAACATTTTAAATCAGATACCCACATGACTCATTAAGCTTGGGTGAATTTTCATAAAATAAAGATATATTTACCTGTGGTAAAATTTAAAGTACATGTGTTTAAGATAAATTATGCCTGAGAGAGACTAAAACATATCTTATTAATATAAAAAGTCAATTCTTAATTGTTCCCCTCCACCTTTCTTGAATATAAAATACAACCTCAGTGTCTTGGCACTGGCCATTTGCTCCACCTTTTCTCCAAAGTTCCAGGTCTTACTACCTATCTCTTTTAAATCTGCACCAATGTCAACTTCTCAGTGAGGTCAACTCTAACCATTTTATTCAAGAGCAAATCTCACTTGCCCCTCAAAACTTCCCTGTTCCCATATCTTGCTTAATTTTTTTTCCACAGCATTTATTACTTTCTAACATACTATATAATTTATTCAATTTATCCAGCTACTACTTTATTTTTGTGTCCTCTAAATAACCTCTAAATAAGATTCATAAAAGCAAATAATCTGTATCATTTTTTAGCCCTCAATAAATATTAGCTACTATTCAAAAGACTCAATGCATTGTCTATTTCACAGATTTGTAAAGGTGAAATTTCTCCATAAAGGGCCAGAAGTAAATAAGCTTTACAGGACACACCTATTTTCTGTGGCAATGTCTTTAAAAATATAAAAGCTTTCTTAGCTGACAGACCATATGAAAACAGACCACGGGTCAGATTTGAACAATGGGCCATAGTTTGCCAAACTTGGTCCAATTTAATAGAGAGATAAAACAGAACAATACCCACAAGATGATTAGCCATGGAATTGTTTGTATTTGATATTGTGAAAATTTTTGTGATTACGTGTGTCATGTCCAACTTTTTCTTCAACTAAAAAGGAAATACAGTTGTGGCAAATTCAGTCAGAATGGCCAGAAAGCAATCTAACTTGGCAGCCTACATCCTTTTCATTCCCCAGTCTACCAGAAAATTGTTATTCTGTCTCTTATAAAACATTAATACTAAAGTAGAGTTTGGTCCTCAGCTTTTAAATAGATCATGAACTCCACTTAAAAAACCAATAAAGGATATAAGCTCTTTTCTCACCCAAAGTGTGCATATACCCATAATTTTGCATACTGATTTTAAGGGCTTATGAATTAAGCCCTTTTCTAAAGAACCCCTTCTTTTCTCCGTAGATTTGTTGTCTCTGTGGCTCCTATTTGCTTTTAAAAGAATATTTACTTAAAAGAATGCAAAAATTTGCTTAAAATGGCCTTTCCTTCCAATGTATTGTTAAATGGTATAGTAGAAAATGTCAAAAGAAATTTAATCAAATACGGTATCTAGTAATTTATCAAATACTTAAAAGTATACATGGCCTGAAATGATATTTCAGGCAAATAATTCCTTGAGTAAACAGGATTTCATTGTAATGAGAAATGATTTTTTTCTCTGTTTTTGTTTGATTGTTTTTACTAATCAAGGCCATAGCATCTTTGGACTCCTCTAGGTCATTCTTTCATTTTGAGAATTTAAAGTCATAGTATGAACAAAATCAACAGCATAATGTGTCCATATTCTTTCATTACTTTACTGGTATCACTAAGAAATCTAGGAACTGGACTTCTCCTTTCCCTACTTTCCTAACATGAACCATTACTAATTTCATAACAGCAGATTATATAAAAGAGGTGTGCATTGGTAGCCATTTGACCAGTCTCTGAGTTTTCAGTGTTGAGTCTAGGTCTATAATCTTAGATACCATCTAGAGCCACAACTCTCAACCACGGGTAAGGTACTGGTATGCTACACTGGTGATAGAGGGCCATGTTAACTGATTATTTACTGATGATATTCAAAGCATTACTTTTCCCAAATAATTTACTTTGTAAAAAAAAGTGTTTAAATAAAGCTACTTGTAGTTATTCCTATAATAGTAATTCACTGCCTTTTAGTTGGGAATTCATGAATGAGTAGGATGAGTGGACTCATATGGGCGATTGGAAGTCCTCCCCTGTAACTCCATGGGAATATGTTGATCATGAGAGTATGAGCTGTTAATTGTGTTTCTGCAGAAAATAATAAATGACGAGGACCACCGATCTAGAGAAATTATCTTATAGAAAATATATACTCAGTGTCCTTGTTAAGGAAAAATGCTACACATATTCACTAATATTAATGGGCATCCTGTTTAATAATTCCCAAAGATATAAAAAGTAATCTGATTGCTTAGGCTCGAAAAGTATGAGCTGAAAATTATGCTGTTGCCTGATTAATGACAATCTATTTACTGAGGCTATGAGGGAGGAAATGAAGATAAAGTTGTGGCAAAACACAGCCAGTATTAACAATGTCAAGGTCAAATTCACACATTGCTTGGAAATAACAGAAGTTACAATAAGAAGAAAAACTATGACAGATCTAGGATAATGACAATCTTAAAATAGAAATGGATTGCTGCCAAGAAAGAAAAGAGAGAGAGAGAGAGAGAGAGAGAGAGAGAGAAAGAAAGAAAGAAAGAAAGAAAGAAAGAAAGAAAGAAAGAAAAAAAGAAAGAAGAGAAAGACAGAAAGCGAGCTGATTTTCCTATTTGATGATTCATAAATCCCATTGCCCTTTGGAAAGACATCTCTTAGTCTTCTTTTGTCACATTGTTAGATAAAGAAAAAACAAATTATACCCCATTAGCCAAATACTAGATAATATTAGCAGATCAGAATTTGAGATGCATAAGAGTCACAGAAGGCCCAATAAATTATAGGTAGAGAGGATTGTGAACAAGCTATCTCTTCTCTCTTCCAAATATAATAATTTTTTAAGATCAGAGTGTATATCACATGAAGTTAATAAAGTAGAAAATGATACTATTTACCTTCATCAAGTAATATGTCAAGATATTTATAGCTCAGCTCCTTGGAAATCTGTCTTATTTAGCCTGCTGTTTTGTGTAACATTTTAACAGCCAAAGGCAAATGGGGAACATAAAGCATGTTAGGCCAAGAAAAGTTTTTAACACAGCATTTACTTTATTTACTGATTTCTTAGAAATATTATTCTTATTTTTTCCTGTGGGTGGCACCTGTTAATGTCACAAAAATTAACAAGTAATACTGAGTCATTGGAAATGGGAGAGTTGCATGGTAAATAACTAGGTAAACCACCAAAGGAAGAGATAATTGGCATGATGACTTCAGGAATAAGAGTTGTCATTATTCCACATCTGTCTACAGATTACTGCATGTCCCCAAGCACACCATATCTCAAATAAAGTCTGTTTTTCTGATCATAAAGGAAAGAATTTGCCATTCCAAATCATATTAATGATTAATTTAATTTATAGAGGCGGTTAATTTTTAGAGATTGGGGAGGGAAAGAGAATCCTTTTAATCCCATCTTTCCATTGTCCTAGAGGAGTAGATTCTATCTAAACTCAGTAAGAAAAACGTAAATTCACTGTTCCTACCATAAAATAAGAGCTATTTCTTGTTTTATCTGGCATTGTTACTTACAGCAACAATAAAAACAAACACAAAAGCAAATAAATTTAGTCTCTTAGTAAAATTATATCAAATCATATAATTATATAACGTTGAACAAATTTTAAAAAAACTTATAGTTTGCAGATTTTTTTTTAAGATTTTATTTATTTATTTGACAGAGATCATAAGTAGGCAGAGAGGCAGGGAGAGAGAGAGAAGGAAGCAGGCTCCCCGCTGGGCAGAGAGCCCGATGTGGGGCTCAATCCCAGGACTCTAAGATCATGACCTGAGCTGAAGGCAGAGGCTTTAACCCACTGAGCCACCCAGGCACCCCTGCAGATATTTTAAATCATTTAAAATATTTGGCATTTTTAAGCTTCAGTATTTTTTTAGTTAGTTAATCCTCATTGTTAGTTAATCTTCATTACCTGTTCATGTGATAAATGCTTTTCAATACCAGTTTTATAAATGAAATATTGAGATTGTAATGACTCTGGAAAATCCTAACACGTAAATAATATTCTGGCAGGTCCATTTGTACTATATAATTTCAGGATTCTATTAATAGTCATGTGATAGCTAAATGCCCATTCATTGGTATTATAAACTTTGTGTGGCTCCACATCTCTTGAGGTGACCGCCCCCGCCACTACCACCACTGCCACTGTGGGCATTCATTCAATTTTTTGACATAGGTAAATTTTAGAAGTTGTTTTTCTTTATTTGGAACTGTATCTAATCCCTAATTATAATGTTGTCCCTTGGTGTCATAGAGAAGTATAAACTTATTTTTAAATAATGTTTTGGTATATTTGAGCTGCCCACATTGGTGAAGTAATCAGGAATTTTCTGTAAGATTTATTTTAATGTGTACCTTTTTAATATAATGAAACATTTCATTAAAAGCACAAAACTAGGGGCACCTGGGTGGCTCAGTGGCTTAAAGCCTCTGCCTTCAGCTCAGGTCATGATCCCAGGGTCCTGGGATCGAGCCCCCTCATCAGGCTCTCTGCTTGGCGGGGATTCTGCTTCTCCCCCTTCCCTCTCTCTGCCTCCTCTCTGCCTACTTGTCATCTCTGTCTGTCAAATAAATAAATAAAATCTTTGGAAAAAAAAAAAGCACAAAACTATTTCAAGATATGGATGCCTTCTCTGACATATTTTAGTAACTAGTACATTGTTTGGTTATTATTTAGAGCTGGTTAATTATAACAAATAGTTCCACATTTAAATAATGTTTCAAACACAGCACAAATTTGTTTGTTGCTCACGGGGAATTTCTATGTCAGCAGAAATGTTTTCCTCCACACATTGATCTAGGGATGTGGATTGATGGTGTGTCTGGAACCTCCAACTCATGGCTATAAAAGCTGGTCATGGAAAAAGCATCCAACTGACAAAAAAGGAAGAGCATGTAAGCCTTAATAGAAAGATCTTTTTTTGTAGAAATCACAAATCACTTCCGCTCACACCATATTGGCTAGAACTCAGCCACATGGCCATACCTAACTGTAAAAAGGCTGAGAAATGCAATCTGTCTGCCAAGGAAGAAGAGAACAATAATTCTGGTGTGTAGCTGCTAGAATTTACGGCCACAGACATGGGGCAGGCACAGAAATAAAGTGAATTGAATGGAAAACTAGTTCTTTGAATCAGGATTCTCAATGGAGCTTTTTTAAAAAATACAAACGTCTGAACCACTATCCTAAACACTTTATATCTAAATATCCAGCTATGAAGTTAAGGGATCTGTATTTAGTTGCACAGGAACTGTATAGGAAGGGGAATGATTCTATAGGTAATAACTAGACTACTAAGCAGCCCTTATACAGAAATGGCAAGCATTCTCACAGCGCAGACGTAATTATAAGACTTAAGAAGATTTGGTTAAATACTAACTATAATGCAATAGTTGATCTATCTCATTAAGAATACAATAAAATGAATGTTAGACTGAACACTTCAGAAACCCTTGTTTTGCACATATTCTAAATTTCCACCTGTAATAAACACATACTTTGCATGACCAAGTATAAACTCTCAGAGGACTTGTTTCTTAATTTCTTTTTCTCCTCTAAGAGTATCTCTGGGGCGCCTGGGTGGCTCAGTGGGCTAAGCCTCTGCCTTTGGCTCAGGTCATGGTCTCAGGGTCCTGGGATCAAGCTCTACATCAGGCTCTCTGCTCAGCGGGGAGCCTGCTTCCCCCTCTCTCTCTGCCTGCCTCTCTGCCTACTTGTGATCTCTCTCTCTCTGTCAATTAAATAAATAACATTTTTTTTAAAAAGTATCTCCAGCAATAATTAGTACTTCTTGGGATCAATAAATATCAAATGATCAAGTTCTATCATTTGCCCTTTGTTTTGTAATAGGTTTGTGTAGAGGACTAAATATAAATTAGTGAAAGACTTAAGAACAAGAATAAGTGGTTTTACTTTTTATATCTCTTTGGTTACATTATTTATGTGCAAATCAGGCCTCATTTTTGTTTCTACTCTACTTTTGTATTCCTCAATCACTTCAGGGCCACCTAATTGGTTTATAACCTGTAATCAATTTAGCCTTTCATTATCCAATGTGAAAACATTTATTTGCAAGTGGCAATAAGTCGTACCAAATACTAGACTACACTATACTGCTACTGTGTTCACTGGGTTCTCTGGCCTTCTGTCAGTTAACCAGAATAAATATAGAATCCAGACAGGCATGAACACCCAAAAATGTAATGGTTTTTATTTCTTTTAATTCTTTTAAAGATTTTATTTATTTATTGGACAGAGAGAGAGAGGTGGGGGGGAGCACGCACAAGCCACGCACAAGGAGGAGTGGCAGGCAGAGGGAGAGGCAGAAGCAGGCTCCATGCTGAGCAAGGAGCCCAATGCAGGACTTAATCCCAGGACCCTGGGATCATGACCTGAGACAAAGGCAGACACTTAACTGATTGAGCCAACCAGGAGCCCCATATAATGGTTTTTAAATAATACCCAATTATGTATAAGATAAGCCAATGTTCAATTCAAATAATTTTATTCACTATGCTGAAAACCATGAATCATTACCTGGTTTATCTGCAATAGCAACAGTGCGTTATTCAAATTTTCAAAATGATTTTTTAAATTATTTTATTATTATTTCATTTCAAAGCCTCTAGCAGTATTTCTGGACATGGGAACTTTTTACACAAATCTATACCGCTATTTGGATTGGTCCCAAACTTACATAAAGATGGGGTAGGTCAGGTTCTTTGTGAAAACACTGTTAAAATATACTTGTTTCATAGAAATGTGGTATTGATTAGTCATTGAAGCTTAAAGAGTTACATGGCAATGGATTTCTACTTTTTGTCTAGATGGAACTAAAGCTGTGGCCATGGAGGCACTTTTTATAAAAGGCTAGATGTTAACAATAACAAAAATGCTAAAGGAAATTGTAAAAAGATTACTGTAATAGAAGGGAGAAGAATTACATTTATTGTACATCTATGTACCAGGCTTTAGGATACTACTTTGTTTTGTTTTGTTTTGTTTTGTTTTTTTGCTTTGTTTTGTTTTAGACCTGTTGCAGTTTTAATGAAATGAACCAAAAAATATCTAGAGAGACCAAATTAACACTTTTTTGAAACATCAGGAAGTAGAAGGGCTTTGGTCAGTCTCTTCATTTAAGGATCCAATTCAGCTTGGCAGTTCTAGAAATTTAATGGTTGGACCAAAGGATTGAACAAGTTCACAGAAATTACTCATGAAAAACAAGTATTTCTACAATTAAAAATTATTACTCAGAATATCATATAGTATGCATGGATCCAATATTCTTTCACACATTACTGGTGCAGCTACTTGTAAAAACTTCAGTGTCTACTGAAACTAATTACATATGTACTCAATCAGCCAGCAATTCTATCTTTAGCTATATATTCAATAAACATGTATGTATGTAATCAACAATAACAACAAAATGTGTAAGAATATTCAGAGCAACTCTACATGTAAAAGCTCAAAACTGAAAACAGTCTAAAAGTTCATTAACACCAGAATCAACTAATAAATTTTTATATTCTTAAAATGAAATATTAAATAGCAATCATATGAACAATTTACCATATGAAACCTCATAGATAAGTTAATAAACATATAGTGAACAAAATCACTGAAACATAAGAGAGGACATACTATATGACCTCATTATATAAGTTTAGCCACAGACAAAATTCATGAATGTTGTTTGGAAGAATAGAGATTCCTTCAAGAACAGGAGTGGTCTTCTGGGGAGTTGGTAATATTTAAATTCTTGATTAAGGTTCTGAATATATATATATATATATATACAATGAAACATACAGTATAATGTTTTCATTTTGTGAAAAGGTATTGGACTAGATACTTAGGATTTGTAGTCTTCTCTGTATACTTCAACAATTTGCTTTAAAAATGTTAATAACTTGGGAGTATGAAGAAGAGGAAAGGAGTACACATGAAACAAGATTGGCCATGTGTTGATAACTATTGAAAGACGGTTGATGAACACCTGCACTTCTCTGCTATTGCATATGTTTGAAATTTTCATTATTAAAAAAGTACAATCGAATTTCTAGAAAAAAATCTATGAAAAACATCAATCTTTTGAAATTGTGTTAGGCATTTATCTAAGCTTATGTACACTATCAAGCATCATGTATAAAAAATGATAAATCAGACATCATAGATTTAGAAACTTCTCTTTGAAAGATTTTGTTAAGAGAATGAAAAGACAAGCCACCACTAGGAGAAAATATTTTCTAACTACCTATTTGATAAACGACTTTATCCAGAATATATACATAATTCTCAAAATTTAATAGTAAGACTATAGACAACCCAATTTAGAAATGGGCAAAACAGGGGCACCTGAGTGGCTCGGTTTGTTAAGGGCCAACCAACTCTTCATTTTGGCTCAAGTCGTGATCTCATGAGATCAAGCCCTGTGACAGGTTCTGCACTCAGCACAAAGTCTGCTTGAGACTCTCTTCCTCTCCCTCTCCCTCTCTGTCCCTTCCCCTGCTCACTGGTGCTTGTACTCTCTTTCTCTCTCTTTCAAATAAACAAATAAATAAAATCTTTAAAAAAAGAAATGGACAGGGGGCCCCTGGGTGGCTCGGTCATTAAGTGTCTGCCTTCAGCTCAGGTCATGATCCCAGGGTCCTGGGATAGAGCCCCACATTGGGCTCCCTGCTTGGTGGGAAACCTGCTTCTCCCTCTCCCTCTGCTGCTCCCCTGTTTTTGTTCCCTCTCTTGCTGTGTCTCTCTCTGTCAGATAAATAAATAAAATCTTTTAAAAAAAAGAAATGGACAAAATATTTGAACAGACAATTCAATACAGATGATATGAGGATGTCAAATAAGCTTATGAAAAGATGTTCAACATCATTAAACATTAGAAAAACATAAATTAAAACAAGATGCCACTATATATCTATTTAAATAGCTAAAATTTAAAATGTTGATCATACTAAATGTTGGTACAGATGTGGACAACTGGAACTTTCCTTTGTTGGTGAGAATGTAAAAATGTCCCTACCCCATTTGGAAAACACTTTGGAAGTATGTTAAAATGTTAAATATATACCTATCTTTTAATTCAGTATTTTCATTCTTAGACATTTAACAGGAAAAGTAAAAGTATAAGAGCATACAAAGACCTGTGCATAAATTTTCAAAATGACTCTATTTGTAATAATCAAAAACTGAAAACAACACAAGTTTCACCAACGGACAAATGGATAAAAACATTGTAGTAAATCTGTACAAGGGGCTATTTATTATTCCATTATATTTAAAAAATGAAATACATATGCAACATAGAAAACCTGAAAATATTTATGGTTAAAAAAAAGCCAGGCAAAATGAGTAATTGCTGCATGACTCCATTTATGAAAAATTATAGGAAATTCAAACTAATTTATAGTGACAGAAATCATAAGACTGTTTGATGACTGGGGGTGGGAAGCAAAGGTAGAAGAGAGAGTTAATAGACAAGCATGGAGAAACTTTGGGGATGATGATTATGATCACTATATTGATCATTGTGGTGGTTTCATGGGTGTATACTTATATCAAAACTTACCAAATTTAGGGGAGCCTGGTAGTGCAGTCACCTAAACCTCTGACTCCTGGTTTTGGCTCAGATCATGGTCTTAGCGTCCAGGAATGGAGTCCTGCTTCAGGTTCCACACTCATTCAGCATGGAGTCTGCTTGAGATCCTCTCTCCCTCTCCCTCTGCCCCTCCCACTCATGCTGTTTCTCTCTCTCTCTCTCTCTCTCTCACTCAAATAAACAAATAAAATCTTTAAAAAAAAACTTACCAATTTACACTTTAAATGTATGTCATTATTAGTATGTCAATCACACTTCAATATAGCTATTAGGAAAAAAGAAATAACTGCACAATATGTTACTTATTTTTCTAGTATGAACTTATACCATATGCATTTCTTCATTTGCAGTAAAATAAAATAAACTTAAAAACCTTAGTTATTTTACTCAATTGCAATAAAACCCCATTATCTATCTTTACTTCTCAACAATCTACACATCTTCAATGCACAGAATATTCAAATCCATTTTTATGGACCATTCTGAAAAAAAATGAGACTAAATTCTTCCCATTTTAATGTTTCAAATAATTCTGTGAATATTCTCTCCCATGTCAACTTTTTTTCTATTAAATAAGAGCTAAAACCTGGAGAGTCTACAATTTGATTAAAATTTAAATCTTCCAGTATGCTTAACCATTAAATTATTGTTATACAGACATTTTCATTTCCTCTGATACATCTTATATGTGGATTGTTCATAATTTTATTCTCATCCTCAAGTTTTAGAGGAATAGGACATTACGCCCTTATGCACTGTCAAAATATGTGTAATTTAAACTTCACAAACTCTGAAGTTGTTATTATAACAAACTTTTGCTGATGAAGAACTCAGATTTAGAGTTAAAACAATTTGCCTAAAATTACACACATGTTAACTTGCTAAGCAAGGACACAAACCCAGATATGACATTTTATCCTATTATACCACTTTCCAACAAATTAAAGATATGGCACTTCCAAGATGCTAGAATTTTAAAATTTATTTCCTCCTTTATATCATTTTCTCTCAGAACAAAAATTATTTTAAAGTGACCCATATCTAAGGACACTTATGTACTATTACATAATATTTTGGTGTTGGAAATTCAGTCAATGACAAAGATGGTACATTTCAGAAGAAAAATTTGGGATTTTCAAATCAGACATATGCACATTCAAATCTAGATTCAACGACCAACAATGAATGTGAGTGAGCTTTGGAAAGTTATTTCAAACCGCTAGATTTCTATTTCCTAAATCTGTAATATTTCAAAATAATATTTACCTTGCTGACTACTGTCAAGTTTTCTGGTGATGTATACAGAGTGTGTAGCATGAAAGCAGTGTTCAGTAAATGGCTGCTCTAAAAAAATGGGATTGATGAATATAGATACTACTTCAAAAGGCAGTCATTAAATCTTTCTACTACTTCCTAACAGTCATTTACATTTCTGAAGACACATTCTGAAAATACATTATAAAAACATTGAAGAGGATGAAAAAGTTAAGCTGTATGTATATGTAGTATGTGATACACACACACGCATGCACACAAACACACACGTATCCTTCACAGTAAAACGAAAACATTGTTTTCCAAAGAAATATTTGGAAATTTAGAAGACTTCTCAGATGTGAGTCACCATACTCCAGCAACTCTACATATTTATTAGGTAAGGTTAAAAAGATAGGATATAGGAAAATCATGTTTCCACAACCTCTCTACCACCTACAGCTACTTTGTGTGGCTTTGGACAATTTATAGCCAAGTTTCCACCTATTATAATATGAAATAATAGAACTAGATATTCTTTAAATTATACTCAAACCCCAAAATTCTATCCTGACTATGTTACTCTTTCTAATTAAATAATATAATATTAGCACAATTTTGACTATGAATTCCATCCCACAAAATTAACACTGTGTAGATGATAAATTAATCAATGCCAACCACATTCACAACTGCTTATTATTGTAGAAATGTAATGAATCACATTGGCTGGCTTTTTCATGTCAGTTGTTACAGTATTAATACTGTGCTGGACAATTCTGAGTTTTGTTCTGAATTTTGCATTGTACAAGATCAAAATTATCAATTCAGCCACAAGAAATCCTAATTTCCTGGGATTAGTGTACTCTCTAAAATTTAAACTCTGATGATTCTCTTTACAGAAAAGAGAATTACCACTATGGTAGAATTGCCCTTAGCATGAAAACAATCTTGAACAAAAAACTCTCTCTGGACCCCACGTCCTCCTATAATTGCTACCCCTCGTCCCTCTTCATTTGTCCTAGGATTGCTTCTCTGTGTTTATATTATTTGGCTACTCAACAATATTTGACACTTCTGGCTATCCTTTCTTTCTTGCAGCTTTGTTTTGTTTTGTTTTGTTTTGTTTTGTTTTGTTTTGTTTTGTTTTTCTCTCCAAATTTCCAAGATAACCTTTCCTCATTCTCTTCCTTCTTTACTGGCCACCATTTCTCAGTCTGCTATTCTAACTTCTCTACTTGCACTAGACCTCTCACTGTTCACAGATAATATCTAGAACATGTTTCTCCAAATCTTCCTTGACAGTTTCATTTAGCTCGTGGCTTAAAGTATATTGTTGCACTGTTGACCTCTAAACGTTTGCATTCAAGCTTGAGGTCTTGCTTGAACTGCAGACCCGTATATTGAACTATTTGTTTGATATATTTATTGGGATTCTAATAGGCATCTCAAAATTAACATGTCTAAAGAAGAACTGTGTTCATCCTCCCCCAACCCTCCTCTCAAGTGATTCTAATGAACTTAACCTGTTATTATCTTTGTTGTTCTCATCCAAGCCATTCATCCTTCATCTAGATTATTGCAAAAAACTTATAATTCATCTCTCTGCTTCTATTCTTGCCCCCTTCCAATCCATTCTCAGCAGAGCAAACAGAAGGATTGTGTCTCAAAATATAAAGCGGATTGTATTCTTCCTCTGCTTAAAACCAAACAAAAGTTTCCCTTTACACTTTGAATATAACATAAGTATACACAATACACCTCAGTATCTACCCCTGCCAACTTGGACCACATCTACCACCACTCTTCCCCTTAACTCAGTACACTCTAACTATGCTGTCCTTCTTTCTGTTCTTCAAATATATTAACCTCATTCAAATATCTGGCCCTTATCCTAGGATATTTAAATGGCTGACTCCTCAAAATCCAGGAATCAGCTTAAATGCTATCTCCTCAGGGAGGCCTTCCCTGCCCACTTAATCTCTAGCACACCATTCTGTTTGATATTCAAGACATTGTACTGATTATTTTGTATTGATCTATTTGTTTACTGTCTGCCTTTCCTCACCAAATATAATCTTTAGACAGAACATTTTCTGTCTTATTCAATTTTTTATATCTAATGCTTAACACAGTGTTTCCTGATAGGAGATTCTCAATAGATGTTGAAGGAACAAAATGTAAAAATATGTAGATGTAGCTATCCACAATAGGCAAGAAAATGGTATCAGATATTGGAGTAGAGCTAGGATGGTCTCTCCAAGAGACCATAAAATGGTAGCTTGGCTTAGGCTAAGAGGAGATTTATATAATTTAGTAATAACCAGAAATCAGTGATTTTTAGTATTTATGAACAGCATAGAAGTTATGAATTTTGTGTCTTTAGAATTTGTATATATTTTTTGAATTGTATCTTTCTCAAATCAAAGCAACTCTAATACGTAGGCAGCCACTTAAAGCAATAGGCATTAGGACAAACAGTGTCCAAAGGCCATTAATTTTGGCCTGTTGATATTGTCACATAACTGTGACTTTTAAGTTAAGTCTGTGGCTCTAACTTAATTTGAATAGGAAGAACCAAATAAGACAAGTCAGTACACTCATTTCTGCACAGATTACACTACTAAGCTTAGTTTTGGAGAGCTCTAGGTGCAAAGCTAACCGTTCCATTATTTCAGAGTTATATATGGACACAACACAAATCCTAGAGTTTGGGATTAGGCCATATTTCCTAGGTCAATAGTCAATTTTTTCTATTTTTTTATTCTAGAATTGAATCTAATAATTTATACCATTGCAGGTGAATTTTTAAGAATTATCGGTATCCTAGGTCACTATTTCTTTAGGAATATTCTAAAGAGTTACTACAGTTAACCTTAGGTATTGGAAACCATATGTGTTCAATCCTGAGTGTCTTTAATAAGCACAGACAAACCCCTTCCCTGCTGTGTAATTCATAGCCACACTAGGCAAAAGAAAACACAGGCAGGAAAAGGTTATTCTTCAGTGACCTGAATCTTCTAAGTACTTGCTTGAGTGGCAGTCATCCGACAGAGGTTGCATCCCAAAGGATTCAGAGACATTTGCCTACTTGTAGATTCTCCTCCCTATGGAGAGCTCACTGTTAGACCATTTCAGTAAGTGTAATAGGGCATGGATGCCTATCTTTTATTTTCGTAGAGAAATTCTTTCTCTCCTTATTTTTTTCCTCACGAACAGAAATTACTAATAACAGAGCTCTTAAACAAGTCCACCCTCATTTATCACTATAGTGCTTTCATTTGATTTATTTAATTATTTTCTGTTTTGTTAATTGTGATTATCCATAGTACTACAATCTATCACATTTCTCTACTTTTTAAAATGCTCATTTGTAGTTCTTGTTCTTTCACATCTTCTTATTAATATTCATAATTGCAGCTGCTTTAGAGGACCTTTCATATCTCCTCCTCCTTCTCAAAGTATAGCAGTATTTATCTTTAGTGTCTCTAGTCATTTTTTTCTAATTTTGCTATTTCATGTTGCCATCATAAATATATTTTAATCCAGACTTTTCTACAAGGGAAATTTGAAACTGTCATTGATTTTCTGTTAAGACAATAACAACAAAAATGTTACCTAGTAGAAAAGTAAAAAGCAGATAATTTGAATGTTTTATTTAACAATTAATAAAATGTGCTGGATTCAATTCAATGATTTGAATTAAAAATAGACCTAAATAAATACATAAATAACAATTAAATTCTGCAAAAGAAATGTAGATTCTCAAATTTATTCGAGAAACACATATAGTTAACCTCCGAGATTTAGGATGCTGCTTTAAGTGGTGATAAAAATTAAAGATGAGTTTCTGTTTTAAATATGTAGTATCTCCAAGATGTGAAAAAGATATAGAACAGATGCAACGTACTTTAAGAATTGCACAGAAGTTTCTTCTAGTTAGGAAAATCATGGAAAACCTACGAAGAGGTAAATTTTGAGTTGGAACTTAAATAAGATTTAAAATATTTGCTATAGTAACTAATGCTTATACCCCAATAAAGCTTTTAAGCAGAAAAATATAGGACGTGTTTTGAAGATAGTAATATAGTAGAACTAGAGAAAAAGGTCTGTAGGGTATGATATACAATAAAGCCTAAGTGTAAGTTGGGCTTCCATTGCAGAGAAACTGAAATGAAAATTCAGCCCTAGTATGCAATAGAAAAGCACTCAACAATTTAAGTTTGAGAGAAATCTGATTGTCTGTATTTCCTCCATAACAGCAAAACTAATCTTATAATGGAAGGCACTCCAGTTATAAGACTATTACAATAGACTAAGTCAAGCTTGAACTAAGGTGGCAGGAGTGGAAATAGAAGTCACCTTGATTTAATGCTAACTCTAGGAGATAGAATAAATATATTGGTAATGAATGAAATTAGAACAAGGCTTAAGCAAAAGCAAGGCCAAGATTCTGCACCCAAGTAACTAACAAAAATATAAATGATGATATCAAAAACTTACTGTGAAGTTGCTAAATTTCAAGTGTTCCAAATGTATTCATTTATTTAATCCTCAGATCATTCCTATGAAGTTAAGGAACCAGACTGCCATTAACAGCAATTAGAAATTTTGATGGAGCAATAGGTTTGGAATGAATGTTAATGAGTTCTATTTAATTTTGTGGTTTTAGATAGAGTTTTAGTCAAGACAAAGTAAGCAATGCTGCAGAAAGTTATCTCCCATACTTTAGAAATCAAATAAAATAAAGGCTTACTTTTCACACTCATTAAATGTCCCACACCAATTGTCTAGGGACTATGCTTATACGGTTCTAGATGCTGAAGTTTCTGCCATCTCTAGCATTTTCAACACTGTTCCTCTGACAGTTTCACAGAAGGAGAAAATGTGAATAGAATAGGCACATACATTTTACTGCATCAGCCCAGACAGGACTGACATAATTTCCACTCAGAGTTCTTTGTACAGATCTAATCACATGGCTTAAATATATTTGCAAGGGAGGCTAGGATATGTAGGGGAGCACGTGGACTACTTGGTGGACTACACTACTATCTCTGCCACAGGCACCATCTGCTCATTTAAAAGACATAGTAGTATAATAGAAAGGGGATCCAGAATTAAGTATAGAGTTTCAAACTAATTTTTCCAGTCATGTGCTGAATTATTCATAGGTCTTAGATTCCACTATTTTTTAATTACACTTTTGTCTTCTACCATGGGATTACATTTGTTGAAAATCTTTCCCTTCCTTGTCCTCATAGTTAAATCCTATTCATTCTTCAAATACAATTCAATATATTCAAAAAACAGTGCTGTGGCAATTAGTTACCTATATTGAAGGGGAAACAGTCATCTGAAATATAATAGATTCTCGGTAAAATTAAGAGTGAACATAATTTAAAGCACCTGGATGGCCGAGTCAGTTGACTGTCTGCCTTGGTTCTGGTCATGATCTCAGGGTCCTGGGATGGAGCCCCCGCTTGGGCTCCCTGCTCATCAGGGAGTCTGCTTCTCTCTATTCCTCTCCCTCTGTTCCTCCCCCTCACCCCCCACTCACTGTTCACACACACTTTATCTCTCTCTCTCAAATAAATAAATAAAACCTTAAAAAAAAAAAGAGTGAACATAATTTAAAAAGACACAAAATAGCATGGAGGATAAGGGGAATTAGAGAGGAGAAGGGAGTTGGGGGAAATTGGAAGGGGAGGTGAACCATGAGAGACTATGGACTCTGAAAAACAATCTGAGGGGTTTGAAGCGGTGGAGGGTAGGAGGTTGGGGGAACCAGGTGGTGGGTATTAGAGAGGGCACGGATTGCATGGAGCACTGGGTGTGGTGCAAAAACAAGGAATACTGTTATGCTGAAAAATAAATAAATTTTTAAAAATAAAAATAAATTTTAAAAAAAGACACAAAATACTGGGAAAAAAACCATTGTATTTTGAGTACATAATAGGAATAGTCTCAAAAAAAGATCAACTGATCCAACTACATAAATACAAAATTTCTAGATATAAAATATATTGGAAGATTTAAAAAAAAAAAAAACAAGGAAAAACACTTGCAAAAAAAAGCAAATGTTAAAAATATTTTACATTGCTGCCCCACAACTACAGAGAACAAACCAATTCATAAGATATGGATAACCACAAGAAAACTTCAGAAATACAAAATTGGTAATTATTAAAGAAATATTTGTCAATCATTAAAGAAATCTTAAAATGCACATAGCAATGAGGTTTATTTTACATTTCTAAAATTGACACTCAGAATTCTAAACATAATGAATGAAAACTCAGATACTTTTTATGAGTATCATTACTAGAGAATGTTTCTGGAAAATATTTATTAAGTTCATAAATTCGTTCCACAAATATTTGCCCACCTTGTCTGTACTTGATGCTATTACAGGGATTTGAGATGCATCAATTAAAATAATAATAGTAATAAAAAAATCTTTGCCTTCATGAAACTTATACTGCAGTTGATATCTTAGTTTGGGTTTTCTCAAAAGCATATCCTGAATTTGGATTCAAATAATTTATTTAGTAGTAGATGTTTTGGAAAGTATAATAGTAGGCAACTGAATTAGGGCTCTGAAAGCAACCAATCAATGATGTATTGTTATGTCAAATACTATGGTGAGAGGTTGCTGCTTAGTATTGCACAGAAATTCTGAGAAATAAAAATTAAACACAGCCTTGTGAATTATGCATAAAAGGCCTGAGAGAGCTGTCATAGTTGTGGAGTAACTCATGTGAGTTGGTTGAGAGCTGTTTTTGGTGTGTTCATTTCTCCACACATTCAGTCTGCCATATATCAGTCTTCTACAGAACCAGAGGGGCGTTATCAAGGTCAAAGATGCAGAAACTAGCACTTAGTTATGAGCAGAATAGAGTAAAGGTCTACTAGGTATAGGTAGGGAGGGCACTGGAAGTTATGCTAAACTAAGAAAGACAATAAAGAAAAATATTTTTAAAAAGTTAGTTACAAGTACATTAGAAGGTGACAAATATTACCAACAAAAAGAAAAGAAGTGGAATAAGGTAAGAGGGAATTGGTATATCCAGGCAGAGGAAAGACAGATTCCAGCATTAATAGGGTGATCAGGGTAGACCCCATTGGGAAGATGAGATATATGTACAGATTTGAAGGAAGAGGAAGAATCTACCAAACAGATATCTGTGCAAGATTATTAGAGGCAGAAAGGACATCTGAGCAAAGGACCCAATGGACTTTGCCTGGAAAGTCTGAGGAACAACAGTGAGGCTAATGTAACTGGAATGATAGCCACAACAGGAAGAGAGGTAATCAGCTGGCTTGGAAGGATAGTACGTGAATTGTATAGGACCCTAGACACTTGCAAGGCCTTCCGCTGTAGTTGAAATGGGGATCCACAGCAAGGTTTTTAAAAATGGGAAACATAAAATATTTTATCTTTCAAAAGGATTATTCTAGCATTTTCATTCCTGCTCATGAGGAAGTAACTGGAGTCAGACTTACCCTATTGGAATAAATAAATAAGACACTAGACAAAACAGATGAGGTAACTGTTTTACCTACAGTGGAGAACAGACAGCCTAAGACTATGTCCCTGAGAAAAAGGAAATTTACAAGCTAACATAAAAGCAATTAGGAATAGATTTAATGAATGTCAAGCACAGCCTCTACACTATAAACAACAAAATTCTGTAAAGAGAAACTAAAAGAGGCCCAAATAAATGGATAAATATACCATGTTCATGGATTTTAAGACTCACTATTATTGAGATATCGATTTCCCCAAATTGATTCATATGTTTGAATATAGTCTCAAGCAAAAGCCTAATAAGAATTTGGTAGCAATTTAGAACTAACTCAAAGTTTATATAGAAATGCAAAGGTCTTGCATAAACAAAATCACTTCGTAAAAAAGTCCCCAGTCTTATTGAGATAAAATTGATGTATAACATTGCATAAGTTTAAGGTATAAAATATGATGATTTAATATATGTATATGCTGCAAAAAGATCATCACAATAAGGTTAGTTAACACATACATCATCTCACACAGTTATAATTTATATGTGTGTTGAAAACTTTTAAGATCTACTCTCAGTGACTTTCTAATATACAATACAATATTGGTAACTATAGTCAACATATGTACATTATAGCCCCAGAACTTACTTATCTTCTAACTGGAAAAACCTTTTTAAAAGATAATATATTTGAAGGATCTTCATTGCTAGATTTCAAGAATTTCTAAAAAAATTAGTGTTGTAATTACAATATGAAGTATTGATGTGTAGGGACAGAGAATAATTCAATAGACCCAAATAGAGCATTCAGAAATAGAACTTGCAGAAACTTATTTTTCATCAGAGATGCAAGGTATATGCTACTGAGTAATTTACAAAATAAAATATTAATTCAGCCAACAACATGGTAGAATCTTTAAAATAATTATACTAGAAACCAAAAAGGGGATGAATTATCATTGTATTTAAATAATATATGCAATAAGAAGTCAGAAATGTCTTCAGTTTAAATTCCCCTTAATTACATGTCAATATGGCCGAAGATGGCCATGAAGTATTTTATAATGCTCTTTCAGATTAGATTATTCAAATACATCATTTCTCAAATCTGCATTTATGATGTCATAGAAAGTACTAAAACTGCCTGAAAGAAAGGTAGAGTTGTACATTTTTTTTGTTGCTTTCTCTCAACATAACAATACTTGCCAGGCTTCTGCAGTGTCTAAAACTAACTCTGCCTCCTGACTGTCATTTAGGGGATGACTCAAGGGACATCTGTGCTGTTCTGAAGTTCTGGATGCAAACATAATGGTATTAAGGAGAAAGGTAGGGAAGAACAAGCTAGAGGAGCCCAAAGATTCAGGAATAAGTGTTGAGATCCAAAGTTTTTGACTTTTTGTGAAGTATATATTATTAATTCATGTCACCATAATTCATATTTGAAATGGAGATTTTGTTGGAGGCAGAGGAAGGTATAATCTGCTTTGGCTCATGAGCCCAAGATGCTTTGGCATAGTTCTTATCACAAATCTAAAATCCAGATGGACAATGTGACATTCTTATAAAAAGAAATGGCCACTGAAGTTGGAAATACAAGTCTCTAGTATAATCTTATTTATTGTGCTCAGATTCATGCTTAAAGGGGGCAGCTCTGCTAGGAATTAAAACATCCTCCATATTCATTCTTTCCCATTTGTTCAATATGCCCTGAACTGGATTGGAGCCATAGTTGATGTAAATGATTCCAAACTCCAGGGACAAAACCTAACAAACAGGATCTTGGGATTCTCTCTGAGGGACCACACTAGTCTTCCCAAAGATCAAGAAGTCTCCTCCTGGTTTTAATAACTGTGCATAGGGATTGGAAGGTAAATGGAGACAGTTTCAGGTATACTCTGTGGCTCTTCCTTCTGAGCTCCCAAGTCTGCCACTAAGGATCTTAATTACTTTTAATTACAGCAACTTTAGTCTGTCCACCATTCCCTATATTTCCCAATTGAAAACCTTTATTATATAAAGCCTTCAGAGGAGGCCCACATAATCCTGAAAATGTAGGCAAATATGACTCAGCTCTCCAAAACTTTAAATTCTTGAAGGGGGGAAAAAAAAACTCATTTGGAAAGAAATAAGAACCCAGTGCTGCAGCTATGTATAAAATCAGGGAAAGTATGTTAAGTGGGTGTCCTTACAAGGAGTTTGACGGAAACACAAACTGTGAAAACAACAGGGTTTGCTTTTGATTTCCATGTAGGTTTTGCTGTTGCTATTTTTAGGCCCTCGGGTACATGCACAGGTGCTGTATCAAGGAGCAGCTGAACCAGAAGGGGTCCAGGGTTTACTGCAGTGTATTGGTAAGGATCATAGCTCCATCAACAGAACTTGGAAATTTCAAGGGCTTATGACTGTCAGAAGCCATGTTGACATTGCTGAAGATTGCAGAGACAAGCTGTTCATCTTCTGATGCTTCTCTCTGTTGTTCAATGTCCATTATGTATTGGGAGTACAAGGCCATTGTCATTGGTGAACAACATTCAATGTGATTTATTGTTTTTCTGCTGATATTTAGACTTTGGCTGCTCTGTATTATTCCCAAAAGCACAGATTTCTATGTGTCTTGGTGTATTCTGATGTTCAAAATGACCTGAACTGGAAAGGCAGAAATGGTAGGCAAAGGAGTCCATTGAGCTATAAAAGGGAATTTTAGCTTATGGTAAGGGGCTGCAAAAGTTCATCTAGATCATCCTTTTTTTTTTTTTTTTTAAGAACTTAATCTAAAAGCTTTATTTCTCACCTAGTAAAACATTCTAAGGACTTTTAATCATCAAAAATCTCATGCTATATCTTGTCAGTGTCAAAGTCTCCACCCCAGCAAACATTAATTAAATTTCTACCTGTTCCTCCCCTAATGAAAATGTGGTACAAGTCATCATCATCCTCATTCTTTATTTCTCTCCCTTTCTTCCTCTCTTTCTTTTTGTATTTTTCCCTCTCATTCTCTCTCTTTCTCTCTCACACACACATACACAATCCTGCTTAAAACGCTTACATTTTCTCCTGAGTACTAGTACTCTAATTACAGTGGCACCAACAGCATTGTTCTAAAAAAGGTACAGCTAGAAATATTCATGTGAACATATCTCAATAATCTCCTTTCACTACAAAAATGATTTTCCTCAGTTTTTACATGTACAACACCCAATTCCCAAAGGCATTGTTCTGGTTTTCCTCAAAAGGTGGCGGCAAACACAATGCTATCCTCCCTTCTATTAACCGCTTGATTTTGTGCTGGGCTGACATACTACATGAGGGTGGGGATGGGAAATGGTGCCTAAACTTGGCCAGTGTGGATCCCATTACAGGGGATTAGGTTGACACTAATGGGGTTGATTCTGCAGCCTGTTCATCCCGTCTGCCAGTAGTCAGAGTGAGCAGCCAGAGAACAGCACATCTGAGTGTTCGTGCCAAGACAACTGCAGTATCTGAAGCTTGCTGCTATCAATGCTTCTGCAGAACAGAGACAGAAGGGAACGTGGACAAGAGGAGGGCAGCAGTGGGGTTTTTGGATTTGCCTGGAAGGAAGGGACTGAAATTGTCAGGTGTCACATTCTGTTGTCAGCCCTTCTTGTTTAGGAAGAGTCGATTCTCATTCAAGTGTGCCCCTTAGGCTATAAAGGTTCGTTTACAAACAAGCCCAGGATTATCAGAGTCAATAAATAATGTTTTTCTGCTATGCTTAGGAAGAATTATTCCTATATTCGGTGTGTAATAGATAAGATTGCTTTCATATTTTTTTTTCTTGGCACAAAAATCTGGCAAAGAGGTAAAATTTGTGCCCCAAATGGAAGGTTTCTATATATTTCCACATGAGCCTTCTCTGGCGCATCTTCTCTGGTGCAGCCACAGCTGATATCCATTGCAGATAACAAGAGCCAAGTCTCAGAAGCGAAAAGGAGGAAAATGGTGTCCAAAAGCAGTCTCTAAATGTTTAGTCAAACTCTCAAAGATGTCACAGAATCATTTGACAATATATAGTCTATGATTTATTTTTGAAAGACAAAACGAAGAGGCTTTTAGTCAAAATCAGAAAACCAAGGTAATAGAAGTGTCTCCACGGGACAATCGGCACTTTAGGTTCAGGTCCTTAGATGTCGCTATACTGTCCCACCCATCCAACCCTGAGGAGAGAGTTAAAACTAGCACACTGTCATGTTAATATTGTTTCAAATATTAGAAATGATCATCTTTAATCTTTTTAAAATGTTCATTTTATGCCAAGTACATTACAAAGGACTTCAAAGTTTATTATTTTCATATTTAATTTTGGATCTAAATATTTGCATATCTCTTTAGTCATTTCCTTGAAATTGCTATACAAATTCGTGAGCCCCTCAGTTCTTGGTGTCATTGATTATGACTTTCTTTCCCTGATATCGAGGGTATCAGTATTATTCAAGGATAAGAGTAAGAAGGTAAGGCAAAGTACCTAACTTCCAGAGACCAGCATTTCAAGCAGGACTGTACGCTGTATTAATGGTTCAAAATACATATGTCTATCTGCATTTGAGTATGGAGAGGTGATAAATAAGACTGTATTTGTAATCCTGCACCTGAGGTGAGAAGGAACAAACACAGTCAAAGAAAGTTTAATAACGTGCCTAGACACTTTCTTATACAATTTACTTTTTTAATTGTATACACTTAAATATTTTATTAATGTAACAATTCTTACTCCTCAAAATATTTTTAGTTAGATGATTTCTTATTTCTGTCAGAAAACACATCATGTAAGTAGGACAAGAATAACTATTTTACTGTTTTAGAAGAAGAAACAATCAAACTGAAATTACACGTTCAGAAATACATTTAGAAATAGCCCACCGTACTGATCCCTTTTCTAATACTATAATCTTTCCGTCATGTTTTCTTCCGCACTGCGCCCTTATTATAACGTGTCACTCATTACCCTGCCTGGTCTGCAGTGAAGAACCTCACCAGGCAACTCAAGAATATATGAGTGTTTGGCTAGAATGAGATCACTATTAAAAAAGAGTATTTGTTTTGTTTCATTTTTTTAACGAAAGAGTTGAAATCCGTGCCTTTGGGATCAACATCAGAGGGCCACTTAACTCTTTCTTCCCCTAACTCTAAGGGCTCTTTTAGAAACTGAAATAGAGCCCAAAATACACCCTAGACATTTTAATTAGCCAATGATCCAGTCCTCCTTGTTCAGCCACAATCCAGTCTGGATGTAGAGGTCACACGGTTATGATCACTGAGAGAACTAAGTATAAATAAGTGCTAACCAGGTATTAAAGAACTGAAATGTTAAAAAGAAACACTGAGGTATCCGGAAGCAGTGACTGCAGGAAGCAGATGCTAACCCAGGGCCTGGACCACAAAAGGACAAAGCTGAAATTTCTAACCTTTCAGATCTTGGAGAAGGGGTCCAGTGGGACTGCGACTAGAATCTCTGCAGAGGGAACAAAGTTCAGATATTATTGGAGTGTCAGAGGAGGGACCCTAAGGAGTTGGGATTCAGAACTCTGAGGAGGATGTCTCTAATGAGACTGGTTTTGCTGTTTCTGGAAAAACTGTAACTTGGAATGGGCTGCTTCCACCATGACAAACGTCTGCCTTTCGGTAAAGAAGTGTTGCATAGTTTCAGAAAGTCTCTTCCCCCACTTCCAACCTTCTAGTCTCCTTGCGGCGCCCCCTACTGGCAGAACCTAACAGGAACCAGCAGGTAAAGGAGAAAAACCTCCTCTCCAGGGTTTCAGCACCAGCTTCACACCGCTGAGTATGAAAGGGTGGCTTTGAAGCTGAGACCAAACAGTTAGATAATTATCACACATAAAGAGAGTATAAAGAAATAATAAAGATCTTCTGGTAGTTTATTTTACCCGCATTTATTCTCCCAATTTTATAGAGGGAGACTCAAATATGAAGTTGTATGTTTAAGAACACAAAATACTTATTGATGAGTTTCAAGCAGTTCTCAAACCTGATAAAACATTATCAACCCCTGAAGCAGGTTTTTGTTTGTCTGTTTCTTTGTTTAAATGCCAGGGCCCACCATGGACAAATTAAATCGGAATTTTTAGAAGTGAGACCTGGATATTATTTTGTTTTGTTTTGCTTTGTTTTAATATTTTATTTATTTACTTGACAGACAGAGATCACAAGTAGGCAGAGAGGCAGGCAGAGAGAGAGAGGAAGGGAAGCAGGCTCGGCGCTGAGCAGAAAGCCCTATGCAGGGCTCAATCCCAACACCCTGAGATCATGACCTGAGCAGAAGGCAGAGGCTTTAACCCACTGAGCCACCCAAGTGCCCCTGTTTTGTTTTGTTTTTAACTTACAAGGTTATTTTCATTTTCAACTGAAGTTAGAAATCATTGGTAATACTAGATCAAAAGAAGAAATATAAATTAGCAATACAAATAAGACCACAAAAACAAATAAATAATTCTACCTCGACAATAAAGAATTCGAAGTGTACAGGATGTTATTTTTTTATCCAAAAAATTGGCTGCATTTCTTTTTAGTGTAATCTTGCTTTATTTGTTGAGTGTTTGAAAAACACATACCCTCATCCATAGAATTAAAAGTTAAAATAATATTTATGAAAGAAATTTAGTTGTTTGCTTCAAAAAACTTAAACTTTTATACCATTTGGTCCAGGGATTTTTACTTCTAAGAATTCATTCAAAGAATATCCATTCATTTATTTACAAAATATTATTGAAAGACTATTATGTGTTCAATGCTATTAGAAGAAATAGGAACAAGCAGTAGACAAAATAGATAATGTCACTAAATAATATGGAATTTATATGTAAGAAGGCAAAGGCATAAAACATACATAAGCATATATATAATCAGATAATACAGTACTTTAATGAAAATCAGCTCATGTAATGGGTGCAGAATAAAATTACTTTAGCTAGTATGGTAAAGGATAGTCTCTGAGGAGCTGGTGTTTGTAGAGTCAAATCTAAACAAATCTGTTATAGTTGAAATATTGGAAGACGTTCAGTGTGGCCAAATTCAACAAAGGGCAAACAAGGTAAGAAAGAAAGTTATTCAGGAACCACTTCAAGTACAACCTCAAAGACCACCATAAGGAGTTTGAACTTTAAGTCCAATGAGAAGTCACTTAGAGAGTTTTAAGGGCAAAGTGACATAATCTAATTTTGGTTTTAAAATGTCACTCTCAGTGCTGTAGTAGGGAGGAAGGGGGTGGTAAATACAGAATTAGGGTAACTGGTGAGCACAATATTAAAGTTATCTAGGTACAGGCACCTGGCTGGCTCAGTCCATAAGGCATGTGACTTTTGATCTCAAGGTTGTGAGTGTGAGCCCCGTGGAGTGTAGAGATTACTAAAAAAATAAGCTTTAAAAAAAAATAAAGTTCTCCAGGTGAGAGATGAGAGGGGTTCTAGCTAAGTAGCAGTTGTGGAGGTGTTAATAAGCAGATAAATATGGAACATATATTTGAGGTAAGGAATTGGATAATGAATACATAAAAAGGAAAAATACCTATTTTTTTCCTTTACTAAGATGACATCCTGAGGCAAAACAAACAAACAAACAAAACTTTGGATGAAAGATTTGTAAATGCTTATTGTAGATTTTGTTTTAGAGCATATGCCAACATGATGGATGGGTAAAAGAATCTGTCAGTGAAGGGAGCAGATTTTAAGTATATAGCTGGGAATCCTTAGCAAATAATGCTAATCAGAGATACTGACAAATGTCTGCACAAGATCACTCTGGAAAACTTGTGTGTAATGGAAAACTTTGAAAAAAATATGATAAAGATTAGTGAGGAAATATAGTGTAGGTAAAAATAAAATCAGATTGACTTCTGATCTACAGTTATCATCACATTTTCTCTAATTAGGTAAAGTTACAGTGGAGTAACAAACTTGTGTGGCTCTGAAGCCACATATATGATTGTGACTATGAAAAAAATCTATGTGGCTTATTAATGGTTCATTCATGATCATATAAAGACTACTTAAACAATAAAAACAGACATCCTTGATTTACAGGAAAAGTTTTTTGTAAACACAACAGCTATACTCTATGCGTGAATGCATCTGTGTTAGAAAGATTTTCATTCTTTCTGGCACATCTTGGTTGAAGTTATGATCAGTTAATTAATTAGCAGTTCATGTCAGACTTTTTCAGATTTCAAGTATAAAATATGGGCCTTTCTGTTTGTTCATGTTTAGATCTAATTATTGTATTCTGCCTTCATCTATTATTCTTTATTTGGGATCTTTGCCAAACCAAAGATTTCAGATGCAAGGGATTCACTACGTAAGTGCCAGTGTAGATTTCCTGACACAAAGCATCAGACAATGGAGTTCTCACACATGCTTTTGGTTTATAGGTAGTTGTGTTATTTTGTTTTGTTTTGTTTTAGCAACTTAAAAGTATGCAAATTTATTATCTCACCTTTCTTTAAGTCAGAAGTCTGGTTTGGCTTGGCCAGTTTCTCTGTTCCGGGTTTCTTAAGACTGAAATCAAGGTGTGGGCCAACTGGGCTCCTTGGAAATCTCAGAAGAATGAGCTTCCAAGCATACTTGGGTAGGATGCATTTCCATGTGACTGTTTCCTCACTGGCTGTCCGCTGGGAGTCAATCTTTGCTCCTAGACACTTCCTACGTTCTTTCTAATGCTTTCCATGCAGTCTCTCTTTGGCAATCGATTGAATTCCTCTCATGTTTCAAAGCTAATTTCCCTTTCGGACACATCTCTGACTGACTTTTTTTTTTTTTGCCTTTCCATTCTGCTTTCAACTATTCACATGATTACATTGGACCCACCCAGATAATTCAGGTTAATCTCCCTATTATAAGGTCAATTGATTTTTTTTTTTATTAATAGCACTGTAATTCACCTTTTTTTATTTTAAAATGCACACCTGGCCTCAAAAGTAAATTACTTACCAATTGAAAACCAATCTAGTTGAAGTAGATTCAATGACTTCTCAATTACACATTTTTAATGATTTTCTTTTGGCCCATGCCAGTAGTTAGTAAGATACACTCACACCTTAAAACTCATATCTGCTTTTATTTTTATTAAACCATTCATGTGAGATCATTATTATTTAAGTATTCTTAATATGGGTGTCACAACATAATAACAAATATTGTTAAATTCCACTATAGACCTCTTCATCAATGAGAGCTATTACACATACAAATCTTATCTTTCCTAATGTTTAGTAGTTGTGGAGGCAGAAATAAGTTTGCATACTCTTCCAGCATTAACCAGAAACTATTTGTGGCAAGCCTTATTTCAGTCCAAGTCAGCACTACCTATTTCCTGATTAAAACACTGACGTAGACTTCCAGGGTACCAGACCAAATGTCCTTCCTCTAAGCACTAAGACTTCTAAAGAAAACAAGGAGAATATATACCTCCTGCATGAAGGAACATTAAAATTAATAATGAATTAATGACGACTAGCTAGTACTAGAAATAATGAGTAAAGAAATAAAATAAGCGTGACACATTGGAATCAATTCAGGATTTAAAAGAGAATGATGTTTTTTCAGATAGCTTTTTATTCCCCATTTTCCCTAAGCTTCCCTAAATCAATCTTATTCCCAGAGAAGACAAGGGGAAAACAAGAAAAGTGAGAAGGAAAGAGATAAAGTAAAAGAGAAAGTTTCCTATTTACTTGGTGTGTTTTAGGTAACACAGAAGCAAGAAAGATGCAACAAATTTGTCCTTTTTAAAAATTATCCTATTTTAGGAATTCTCATACATTATTGGCAGGAATGTAGAATGGTACAGCCACTATGAAAAACAGTATGGAGATTTCCTCAAGAAAAATTAAGTAAATAAAAATAGAACTATCTTATGTCCAGCAATTCCACTTCTGTGTATTTATCCAAAGAACATAAAACACCTTTGAAGAGATATAAACATCCCTATTTTATTGTAGTGTTACTTACAATAGCCAAGATATGAAAGCACCCAAGTGTTCATCGATATATGAATGGATAAAGAAAATGTGGTATATTGGGATGCCTGGGTGTTTCAGTCGGTTAAGTGTCTGCCTTCGGCTCAGGTCATGATCCCAGGTCCTGGGATCAAGTCCTCCATCAGGGTCACTGCTTGGCAGGGAGCCTGTTGCTCCCGCTGTTTGTGCACTCTCTCTCTCTCTCTCTCTCTGACAAGTAAATAAATAAAACCTTAAAAAAAGATGTTGTATATATAAAATGAAATATTACTCAGCCATAAAAACCAATTAAATCTTGCCATTTGCGACAACATAGAGAGACCTAGAGGATATATGTTAAGTGAAATAAACCAGACGGAGAAAGACAAATACCATATTGATACCAAATGATTATGTGGAGTCTAAAAAACACAACAAACAACAAACAAAACAAAACAGAAACAGACTCATAGATACAGAAACAAATGGTTGGTTACCAAAGTGGGGAGGGTTTGGAAGGCAGGCAAAATAGGTGAAAGGAATGAAGAGGTACAAACTTCCTTTCATAAAGTAAATAAGTCATGGGGATGTAATGTATAGCATAGGGAATACGGTCAATAAAATCGTAATACCTTCATATGGTTACAGATGGTAACCGGACTTATCATGGGAATCATTTTGTAATATGTGAAAATATTGAATTACTGTAATGGACACCTGAAACTAATAGGATATTATATGTCAGTTATACTTCAATTACAAAAATTGTTCAGTTTAAAATTATTCTCTTTGTTTTTCACATGAGATTTTTAAAACACAACAGCTTCATTAATTAGAGGGATCATGCATTTAACTTTAGGTATCATAATTCCTCTAACTTAAAAACTCTCTCTCTAAATAATGAAAACACTTGCAACTACAATTAGTAAAAAAGGAAGAAGGAAAAGGTGACCTCGCTATATAAATAGAACTATCCATTTCCTTATATTAGCCTTACTTCTCTATCATATATCAGATACATAATAGTTTTCCTAGAGATACTTCCTCATATTCTTCTAGATATTGGAGAAAGAATGACAATTCGGTATCAATTGATTCAGAAAGAGAATACGTTATTCTCTTCATTATCAAAAATAATGAGCGATCATCATTCATGTATTTGCACATGCTACCCACAATAAATCTTTGAGCAATAGTTCAGTCCCACAGTTCTGTACTAGTAATTCTTATCAATCACTGCATAGGTCCCTCAAAATTCTGGATTCACCAGAGGGTTATAAAAACACCATCACAGTTCTCTTAAGGTAGTGTTAAAATGTTCTTGATGTCCAAAATACTTATAGAATGCAGAAGAAACTGCTTTGGTATTTCAGAGCTAATTTCACCAACTCAAAAACCGAATAAAACAGAGTGACTGGAAAAAGCAAGAACTGGAAAACAATTCTTCCTTAACTAAGCTTTCAACTTTTGATATTAAAAAAAAGAAAAAGAAAGCAAGCAACAGTGTAAATAATGCAGGTAAAATATTTGTTTTATTCCTTCACTTGTTGAACAAAGGCAATAGTGATACTGAGATTTTTTTCTGTGCACAATGTAATGGAAAACACAAAGTAGAAGAAACGTCCTCTTCTCACAATTTAAAATCTGGCTGAAGAATCAGAACACTGGAACATAAATGAATCAACTGGGAAAACAAAACAACTGACGCCACCAAAAAATGCACATAAATGTGTAAGAAATAGCAGATAAAGATTGGTTATTGCAGACTAAAATTCGAGTTAAAATATTTTGGCAGAGGCAACCATAAGATTTATTCATTCATATAACTTACTTCATTAAGTACAATTCTGATGACAGTAGGGCTTTTGCTAATCCCAGATAATACCAAACTGAATAGAAAGCAATCGCTACCTTAATGTAATGTCAACTAATTTTTAAGCCATTTTATTGTATGCTATATTCAAATATGAGCCAGATGTTAGAGAAGTTTAGAAAAAGAACTACTTAGTTATGTGAGGAGATGGCAAAGAACGTATCACATAAAAAGTGATGTCCAAAGGGAGTAGGAGAAGAGTAAATGAAACAAGATGGGATTGGGAGGGAGACAAACCATAAGTGACTCTTAATCTCAC